>NW_007726258.1:8488-9910 GCF_000696425.1 Galeopterus variegatus | reverse complement strand
GGGAGGTGGGCAGAGGCTGGCAGTCACCTCCCTCTCTATTTTACTTTCTGACTGACAACACTCAAGTCTCCTTCTGCTCCTTACACAATAATGCCCAAACTCCGTAGTCTTCTATTCTGGCTACTTTTGCTGCACAATGAACCACCCCAAACTTAGTGGTTCAAGGAATCAAGGGCACAAAGGGCCCACTTGTCTCTGTTCGATGATGCCTGTGGTTCCTGCCGGGAAGATCTGTGATGGCTCAGGTCTGTCTGAAGTGTCCTGAAGGTTTGCTCACTCCCATATCTAGAAGCTGATGCTGCTCATGGGCTGGATCCTCACCTGGGCTGTCAACTGGAACCCTTACACATGGCCTCTCCATATGGCTGCTTGGCCTTCCTTACAGCTGGTCTCCATCTGGCTGGTTTCNTCAGAAGTCACATAGCATCACTTCCACCAGTATTCCAGCTCCTCACTTTTATCTGGCCATACAGCCATCTGAAATAAACATCTTCCAGCCTTCCCTGCAGTTAGCTGTTGCTAAGAGATTAAGTTCTAGCCAATGAGATTCAAGCAAAAGAATTATGTGTAATTTTCAGGAAATATCTTTAAAGGGACACCCGGCTGCTTTTTGTCCCTTTCTTCTTGCTCGTTCAAATAAGGATTTGATGGCTGGAGCTTAAGCAGTCATTTTGGATTCTGAGGAAGAAAACTCAGTGTAAAGAATGCCAGAGCCTAAGTCCCAGAGGGATAGAAGGAGTGTAGGTTCTTGACATCAAGGGATACCACAGCAACCCTAGATTGCTTAACTGCAGATTTTTGTTATATGGAAGAGAAATAAATGTTTGTTACTTAAAGCATTGTTAAAAAAAAAAAAGCATGGAGTGTCTTTAACATGAATATCTTACAGTATAAATTTTGCAAAGTACCAGGGTAAACCTTCTTTAATTAATCTTTGTGCTATAAATCTAACTCAGAGGCATATGCTTTAGCATTTGTATTTGGTGACACTGCTGCTTTGGAACCAAAACCTGCACCTTCTGGGTCTCCTTACTGAGCACCTGAGGGAGCTAACCCAGAAGAGGGCAGGGCCCTGCAGAAGTCATATCCCAGTTTGCTTTCTTCCTGGGCTGGAGACAGAACAGCTGTGTCCTGAGCTGAAACCCTGTCTTCTTGGAGCTTTGCCCAGTGCTCCGGAAAGGTGGCATCTGCCCTGCCAAATCATGAATGTCACCTTGTGAAATGACCCAATACAGAATATACACCACCCAGTGGAAAGTCCTTCCTCCAGCTGGGGCCAGAAATCTATTGTCTTTGGTGACCTCCAAACCCAGGCCAGGCAGTGCAGTTTCCAGCTAGTCCAAATCCATTAGCATCCCCTTCACCCATAAGACCTCCCGCTGAGCCTCTCTCCTGTACGTAACCCACAGGTTCAGATCAATG
>NW_007726258.1:5362-7622 GCF_000696425.1 Galeopterus variegatus | reverse complement strand
CAGTCCACCTGGAAAAAGTTTTAGAAAGGCAGTAGAGGGCAGGAGAAAATGAAGTCTCGGAAGATGGCTACTATTCTGTTACAGCAATTTTTTTCTCTCAGTGAGAAAAATTCCCTGAATAAATTCTCCATTGTAGAGAAATGAACATCTGTTTAAGTGTGTAGTTAGCAAATAAGAATTGGTGGGGGTGGCAGAATTTCTTTTGTGTGTGTGAGTTCAGAATTTAAGTTTCATGTTTTAATATTTTTTTAAAAAATTTAAACTGTTATTGGCGAACAGACACATGAGAAAATGGTCAGCATCACTCAGCATCAGGGAAATGCAAATCAAAACCACATTGAGGTATTATCTCACCGCAGTTAGACTGGCTATTATCAAAAAGACACAGAATAACAAAAGCTGGTGAGGACATGGAGAAAGGGGAACCCTCTTGCACTGTTGGTGGGACTGTAGTTAATGCAGGTATTACGGAAAACAGTATGGAGGTTCCTCAAACAATTACAGGTAGAACTGCTGTATGAACCAGCAATTCCACTGCAGTGTATATACCCAAAGGAATGGAAATCATCATGTCAAAGGGATACCTGCACTCCCACGTTTATTGCAGCTTTATTTACAGTAGCCAAGAGTTGGAACCAACATAAATGAACCAACAGATGACTGGATAAGGAAAATGTGGTATATGTACTCAATGGAATACTACTCTGCCATAAAAAAGAATGAAATTCTGCCATTTGCAGCAATGTGGAAGAATTTAGAGAAAATTATGTTAAGTGAAATAAGCCAGGCACAGGAAGAGAAATACTGCATGTCCTCACTCATTAGTGAGAGCTAAAATAAAGAAAGAAAAGAAAGAAAGTAACAAGGAAATAAAGATAGAAAAAGAAAGAAAAGAAGAAAGAAACAATCATAATAATACATTGAAATTTCAAAACAAATGAGAGAACAGAAATGAGGTTATTAGAAATAGGAAAGGGGGAGGGGGAAGGGGGTTAGTGAGAAATTAGTTGAGTCACAAAGACTGATTATGTTTTGTAAACATGAGTATACTAATTATCCTGATTTGATCAACACATATTGTACACATGTATTGATATTCAATTCTGTACCCCACAAATATATATGATCATTCATGTTTCAATAAAAAGAACTGTCAATTAATAACTTATTATTAAAGTATTATTTACATGTAATAAAATGCTCCTGTTTGAAGTGTACAGTCGAGTGAGTTTTGACAAATGTATATGCACCCAGCTAACCACCACCATGATCAAGTTACAAAATATTACAGCCTCCCCCACAGGTTCCCTTGTACAATATGGGAAGCATCCCCCACTTCCAGCCAATCCCCCCACTGTCTCCAGCCTTGGGCAACCACTATTGCTGGATTAGATTTGTCTTTTCCAGAGTATTATATAAATCATGCATACATAAAGTATGTACTCTTTATTTTTTTGCCTGGCTCCCTTCACTCAGCATAGTTTGGAGATTTATCCATATCATTGCATGTATCAATAGTTCATTCCTTTTTATTGCTAAATAGTATTCCATTGTATAGACATACCACAGTGTGTTTACCATTCACCTGTTGATGGACATTGGGTTGTTTCCAGTTTTTGGTGATTAGGAATAAAATTGCTATCTGCATTTGTGTACAAATCTTTGTGTGAACATATGTCTTCATTTCTCTGGGTAAACACCTAGAAGTGGATTTGCTGGATTGTATGGTAGGTATATGTTGAACTTCATAAGAAATGGTAAAACTGTTTTCTGACATGGCTATATGATTTTACAGTGTGTGAAAATTCCAGTTGTTTCACCTTCTTGCTGATACTTGGTATTCTCAATCTTAATTTTAGTCATTTTAGTGGTATCTCCTTGTAGTTTTAATTTGTATTGCCCTGATGACTAACTTAATGCCTTAAGAGGTTTCTTACTCTTGCCCTTGGCTTACTTAGCAGACAATAATATATGCCTCAATTTTTGATCTATTCATTTAAAAAAAAATAAAACATCAACCTTCATTTTCCCTTTTCTCTTCTCAAATCTGCTACATTACACATTTTGTCTTTTGGGACATCTCCTTCCCTTTTCTCTCTGTGTTTCTTGCCTTGAGGTCATTTCTTTTTTTTTTTTTCCTTTTTGTCTTTTTTTTACTGACCAGTACGGGATCGCAACCCTTGGTGTCATGCCCGTACCGGGGACCGGCAACGGGATCGCAACCCTCGGTGTTGCGCCCGCGCCACGCTCAGCCAGTGAG
>NW_007726258.1:2860-4880 GCF_000696425.1 Galeopterus variegatus | reverse complement strand
ACCCTCGGCAGGAGCGCTGCCGCGCTCCCAAGTGGCGCACCCTCCAGTGCGCCACCGGGCCGGCCCAACCTTGAGGTCATTTCTAACTGGGTGTTTCATAGGCAAGAACAGCCAAATACAGACAGTTCAATACTGGACTTTGAGACTTTTCAGCTGCTGCTAGGAACTTGTCATGGAGTGAACATGAGAAGGTAAAAATGACCTTCGCTTGTTGCCTAAAAGACAGATATTACAGAAGGAGTGGGGCTGCTGATCATCCCTCTCCATCAAAGCTGGGAAGGAGTGAGGTGAAGGTTGCATAGACAGAGGACAACCTTGACAGCCAAGGTCAAGTATTGCAGAAGGTGATTGTCACATTGGTTGTGATGATCAGTCCAGTCTCTGGAATCATTCTGGATGAGGCCTGCCCAGAACTCTCCCTTGAGTTGCAGGTCCACATATCCAATTCCCTGCTCGACATTCCTCCAGGTTTGCCTCAGACTTCTCACATTCACCATCAAACTCACGATCTAATGGCTTTTCCCCCAATCTGGCCCATCCAGTTGCTAATACCCACATTCCACACAGCTCTCCTGACTGATTCTCTTCCCCCATTTCCTCCACCAAGTCCTGTCAATGGTAGTTCTGATTACTTCTCAAATCCATCCATCCATTCATTTTCCTGTCTCTAGTGTTACCTTCCTAGTCCAGGCCACCATCGTCTCTTGCCCAGACAATGGTCTAACTGATTGACCCACTTCCCCCTTGCCCACCTTGCTATCCATTCTCTACACAGCAGCCAGAGTGAGACTCTTGAAATGCAAATCTGATCATGACACACTCCAGTTAAAACTAACAGATGACTCCCATTGCTCTGAGGATAAAACCAACTCTTTATGATGGCCCGGAAAGCTCCCGCCTGGCTCAGCCTGGCCCTCCTCTCCAGCCTCCTCCCCTGAGGCCTCCCTTGTCTTCTCCATTCCAAGCTACCCTGACCTTTGGCTAATCTCCCATGCTCACCGTCTTCCCTCCTACACACTCTTTGCACATGCTGTTCCTTCTGCCTGAAATGCTGTTCCCTTACCTTTTGCCTAGTTAGCTCATTCCTACCCTTTATATTTCAGCTGAATGGCCTAGAGAAGTTTCCTTGGTTTTCGAAGTGGGTCAAATGCCCCTGCTTTAGGCTGTCTTAGTACATGAATGTCTCCTTTGTAGTACTCCTTACATTGCAATTTTGCCTTGATGTGCAGGATTATCTGACCAATATTTTTTCCTACTCTAGGCTTAAGTCCTGGCAGGGCGGAGAATACTTCTGTTCTTGCTCACAAAGTATTTCCCAAACCCAACACCATGCCTGGCACATGACAAGGACTCAGTAACTATTTGTTAAATGAATGGATGAGTGTATAGATAATTTTCGAAGGTGGTGACTTCTCATTATATACTTCTGTGCTGCACAGTTTTTATATTTTTAAAGAGAGTACATTTATAAGAGGGTGCAGACTGGTTTTCAAAAGCACACAGAGAAAACTTGCCCCAGTCCCTAAAAGCTGAGACTCTGAGGGCAAGGTTTGTCTGAAGCTCCCACAGCTGGCCAAACCATCAGAGCTCTGGTAACTGATCGGGCTGTTCTGCTGACTCATGTCTGGCTCTGCCTGGGACTATGCGGTGGCTTCCCCTTCCTCTGTGGAAACAACGATCCTCTGCCCCGAATCCGTTGAGAGTTTTGGATCCTTCACTCCAGTTCTTAGCCCTGTCGACTTCCTTTTAGAAAGATCCCATGGAAAGTAATGCACAAAGTTTTGCTTTTCCAAAAAAATTTAAACAGCCATATTGGGGTGTAATTCACAAACCGCAGAATCCACCCATTTGAAGTGCACAGTTTAATGAGCTTTATAAAATGTATACAGTTATGCAACCATCACCATAATCCAGTTTTAGAACACTTTAATCACCCCAGAAAGTTCCCTTGTGACTTTATAGTCATCCCAGGCAACCATTGATCTGCTTTCCATCTCTATAGTTTTGCTTTTTCTAGAAA
>NW_007726258.1:0-1033 GCF_000696425.1 Galeopterus variegatus | reverse complement strand
ACCACAGATGCGGGATGCTGGGGTGAACTGGAGCTTCTGTTCCAGGGGCAGGGGAAGAATCTGTGAAAAAGAACACAAGTAAATAAGATACGTCAACTCATGACACATATTAAGAACAAAATAAAGTGCAGTGACAGAATGGAGATTAGAGTGACTTCTTCATGGAGGATGATCAGGGTAGGGGGGACCTGATGTCTGAGCAAGGTCTGGAGGGCTGAGGACAGTGTTCCAAGCAGAGGAAACAGCAGGTGCAGAGACCCTGAGGCAGGGACAAGTTTACCCTGTTGGAGGAAGGGTAAGGAGGCTGGCATGGGTACAGGCTGGTGGGCATGGGGAAGGTGGGAGCAATGAGATCAGGAAGGTGAACTCGGGTCAGATCATAGAGGGTCTTATTGATCTGCAAAGGGAGTATAGATTTATTCTGGTATACTTGAGACCATTTGATAGGTTATAAAACCAGTTTAATGGGTCATGATCAGAATTAAAAATAAATGAAATAAGATAGAATAGAACAGAAAAAAAAATACCAGAATGTGTTGCACATGGTAAGGATAGCTCTAACAGCATGTGACACATTCACAGGTGCGTGTATGCATCACGACGTGAAATGTTTTAGAGAAGTCGGAGCTAAAACATTTTGAAAGACATGCTTCCGGGGTATTCAGAAGCAATCGGTCCAGGACAATGGCATAATTGATTTTATGTTTTTACAAAGATCACGCTGGCTCTCGTGTGGGGAATGGATTCAGGGCAGCGGAAGTGGAAGGGGAGCCCATGAAGGGCTGCTTTAGTTATTGGGTGAGCTGGGGGACTTGCACTGGAGTGGTGGCCGTGGTTGGGGGGATGGAGAAGTGGCTGCATTGCAGACAGATTTTGGAGCTCTTAGGCAAAAATATAGTAGAGGACAAAAAAGGAAAAGGGAGAAGGAGAAAGGAAACCCAGGATCCAGGAAAGGGTGGCAGGCCTGGGGGGCAGAAAAAAGAAGTGGGTGGCATTTGGAAGGCGTCCCCAAGAGTTGCTTGGGGTGGCTTCT
>NW_007726257.1:975187-976461 GCF_000696425.1 Galeopterus variegatus | reverse complement strand
GAAGGAAAGAAAGACCACAGTGGTGCATTGGACTTGTAGAGGGAGAGAACATACCTTGGGCTACGAAACGGAGTTGAGGGGAAAAAGGGGAGGGAGAGGGAGACTGGGGATAATTGGGGGGAGGACACAGGGTACAAATCCAATTTGTGGTAAGGGCTATTCTGCTGCCAGTATGAATCAAGACTTCACATCATGGGCATGAGGGGTGACAATCAGCTTTGTATCTCATGAATATTCATAACCAATAAAAATAAATAAATAAATAAAATATTTTCACAGTTAAAAAAAAGAAAATGTGGTACATGTACATAATGGAATACTACATAGCCATAAAAAGAATGAAATTCTGCCATTCACAGAAACATGGACGAACTTAGAGAAAATTATATTAAGTAAAAAGCCAGGCACAGAAAGAGAAATACTGCATGTTGTCACTCATGTGTGGGAGCTTAAAAAAGAGAACAAAACAAGCAAACAAACAAGTAACAATAATAATAGTTGAACTGTTAAAAGGAGAAAGAACAACTATGCTTACTAGAGGCAGGAAAGGAGAGTGGGGAGAAGGGATAGTGAAAGGCTGATTAATGGACACAGAAGTACAGCAAGATAGGAAAAATAAGCCCTATTGGCGTTCAGTTGTCCCTGAAATCTATAATCAATAAGGACTTACTGCATGTAACAAAATGACTAGATGAGAGGAAATCAAATGTGCACATCACAAAGAAATAATTAAGTTTTATAGTGATGAATAGGCTAATTACCCTGAATAGATCAACACACATTATATACATGTATTGGAATACAACTCTGTACCCCATAAATATATACAATCAATGTTTCAATATTAAAAAAAATAAATTAAATTAAAATTATAAAAGTAAATATTTTAAGAAAAATATTTTCATTTTTTGAGACATTGGCCCTGCTCATGGAAAATCTAAGGTTGACTCACATGAATATGTGAGTCTGGTCTGCCCTACTTTGTTGGTCATAATGTGGTGTGAATGAGTCCATCATTTACAGTTTCAATTTCCAAATAAGTCTGATCAAGGAACACACCTTCTTCAGCCACACGGTCATTATACTAGGAGCAGCCACAGAGACAAAAGTGTTATTGCAAAGTGTTACCACTACTGGAAAAGCAACTCACAAGACAAGTACTGATGACTAATATATAAAGCCACCATATTAGAATATAAATGAGTACAAATTATTGGGGATTCTGCTTGGTTGGGTTTCTCCTAAACATCTTTCTGCTGGAGGAAAGAGGAAAA
>NW_007726257.1:830275-973725 GCF_000696425.1 Galeopterus variegatus | reverse complement strand
TTTCTACAAGGTATGTGAGTTTAGTGAGCAGGGATCAGCTTTAAAAATTGTGCAGTAAAACAAAAATAGCATCGGGTCTAGGACAAGCAAAACTGGAAGCAGTCGCCTGTGTCAATGAGAGTCCAACCTCTGAGCACAGCAGTCTCTCTGTGTATCCCAAGACCACCTCACCTCATAGACTTTTTCTCTGGAGGTGATAGACATTGTCAAAGAATTCAACCCTTTCTCATTTAGCCAGTATTGTCTTTACCTAAGCCTATAGCTCAGCCCAAAGTTTGCAAAAGACCATAAAGGTTTTGAGCTAGAAAGATATCAGGGAGAAAAAAAAAAAACCTCCCTTCTCCAAAAATGTGTATTTCCCACAGGCTTGTGTGAATTTCTGTAATTCTATCCTTGTAGATACATTCCTTTGACTATGAGAATTCGAGAACTGGGAGGGTGCACTGAAAGGAGAGGTGGGAGGGAGCCAGAGTTAAAAATACACCATTACAGGTGGAGTTATGCAAACTAATCTCCAAAACCCCAGCTCCAGATAAGCAATGAAGAAGATTAGCACCTATTCATTACAGCCATGAGGGAATCTGTATTAACATGTTTTCAAAAGGATTAAAACTGTGCCTCTGTTTCATTACCGGTAAAATTAAGGGGTTGGGTAAAGGGAATTCTGAGATTCCTCTCAACTTTGACATTCTGCAATTTCAGACTCTGTGTGAGGTGTAATAAGGTGCCATATTGGTTCACAAGAGAATTGAATGGGAGGAGAATGACTGAATTAACTGGTGACCATATCGAGATGTCAGGGTTGAAAGATCTCATTAAATGCCATATTCATAACTCAGCCTTCTTACAGACCCCAACCACCATAATTTAACATATCATTCATTCATTAATAAACAGGTACTGAGTGCTTACTATGTAACGAAGATATATGTAATAAGGAATTTCTATTACACCCAAGGTCAACTTTTTCAGGCTCAGAAATATTTAGGGACACACTACAAACATATCCTGTTCTCAATGATGATGGGGTTTGCTGTTGTTGATGCTGCTGCTGTTTTTGTTTTCTTACTTTTCAATCATCTGCATTTTCAAACGTCACCCAGAAGCCAGAATTTGTACTACCTGAGTTGGAGACACACCCTTAGAGGTAGCAACTCTTTAGCAAACTCTTTCCTTTTGAACTTCAAGAGTCATTTTCATCTGCCATGGAGACGATCTCTTTAATCTCAAACAATCCTGTTCTTGAAAGTGAGTACAGGGCGGGGCGAAAAGAACTATAAACCAGGCAAAATTTGTCCAAAGCTTTCATCTCCACCTCCAAAATCCCTACAGCATCTATGGACACCCTGCCCAGGGCTACATCATGTAACACCCATTCCTTTAATCAGCCTTCTCTTGCTATACCCCAAAGTTCCGCCTTCAGGCCCCAACTAAAAACTGACCTTTCCATTGTTTCCATTGAAGTAGGAATGTCAGCTTGCTGGTTTCATAAGCTGGTGTGAAATGGAAACTTCCTATATTATATGTGGCCTTCTCTCCATACTGCCATCAATGGGGAGCATTTTCAACCATGTGAGAGTGGATGTCAGGGTCCGGGCAAACTTATAAGTAGAAGGATGTAGATAAGCAACCCTGGAGTGTCTTGAACTAAAATGCATGATCGTGTCCCATATCTGTGTGGGTGTCACCATCAAAAAGACGTCTTCAGTCTTACCCAGAAGAATACAAGGAATAAGAAGGCAAAACTATGAGCTACAGTCCCAATGACCTTGAGAACCATCTGATGGATTTGCACTGAGTACAATGATATTATTCTCAAGATCTTGGAAATACCTTTTAAATCAATGGGAATTATGTGATTACACAGTGACCTTATGATGTGGAACAGAAGTCATCCCTAAGTCACACTGGCTAGAACTTCTCAAACTGTGTTCTCACAATGCCCTGAGTGCCACAATTTGGATTAAAACGTTCCTCGACTACAATTAAAATGTCCCCAGTTCACAGAAAGGAAATATGAATATATAGTTACTTCATTTATGCAATTTTTTAAATCTTTGACATTTGTTGCAAGTTACCTATATTAGAAATAGGTCAAAGGTGGTATTTAATTTAGGAGAATGGAAAAAACAGAAATAAGGAATATTTGTTGAATGTTTACTATTGTCAGACACTAAACATTTCATTCATTTATTAGTTTATCCCACTTAACCCTCAACAGGGGATAGGAAATATTATCTCAATTTTACAGATTAGGAAATGGAAATTCAGAGAGGTTAAATGACTTGCCCAAGTTCACTGAACTCAACTAGTGTGACTCAAACCTACGTCTTTCTTACTCTGAAATCCGCACTGCCTCAAAAACTATATGCCTGGATTTAACATCCAAAAAAACACGTTATTTGAGTTTCATAGTGAAAATTGCATAGTGGTCCAGTCCTGAACAAGTTTCAAAACTACAGACTTGGCTTCTATCTTTGACAGTTCCTCCTACCTCCCTGGGAAGTTGGCAGAAATTACTAACCCATAGGTTGAATAGAATTTAAGAAAGGCCTCAGCAATTGAAGCTTAAACATCCCGGGATCAGTAAAGAGAAGGAAAATTAAATGACACAAGGGAACGCTCTTAATCTATTTGTGTGCATGGATTTATTATTATCAACTAACGCTAATGGAACTCTCCTGAGTATTTGGGGTTTGACAAACCCTGTTGCATCCCCAGGAGACCCCTGCACATTTGGGAAAGCTGCCATGCTCTTCAGCTACAATGTTGTAATGAAAGATTTAGGATTATAGTGCCTTGAGAAACTCTATGATTTTAAAGAATTATTGTTCCTCCCTGCCATGCAGTGTATTCCTAAGTAAGAATTCTATTTCTTAGAGCAAAAATAATGATGTGGAAGGGCCTGACACTTTGTAGCTAATCGGTAAGTGTTTATTCGATATGAATCTGAGTTTCTGAGCTGTTCGAAGTCTACTGCCTCCATAAGGCTTTCCCAATTCATTCTCCCCCTCTCTAACCCACCCCTCCCATTTATTTAGATCCCATACTGCTCTAATTATTGCCTTTCTGTGGTTTAATTATATACTTGTCACCTATAAATCCTTGAGAAGGGCCTGAGTCTGTGAACGCCATGAGTTACATAATCTGTGACACTGTACCCAATAAGTGCTCACTGGCTGACTGTGTTGACTGATCCAACTTGATACCATGCATTATGTGCAACTCTTTGAAAGTACGACATATTTTGAAGGGGGCAGGTGACAGCAACTCCTGACTTTCACCCATATTGTTTTGATCGATGTCAAACAAACCAAGTAAAGAAATATTCTTTCTAAGACAAGAAATGGAAGCAAGCTCTTAATCCAAAGGAAGGAGGGTCTTCCTCTGCTTCAAAAGCTGAGACATGGAAAATTGAGGAGGAGGGTAGGTCCAGACCTGGTCAGCCTGTGGCATCCTTTAGCAAAATGGCTATGAATGTGAATAAATTAACAAACAACAACAGCAACCAAATAACAAAGTAACTGAAGAGAGCCCAGACTTGTGGCATGCTCTTCATAACCGAGAATACTAACAGGGTCAAAAATATCCCCACCCTATCCCCGAAACACCATCCTGTGCCAGCAATGGTAACTTCAGACTTAGGTCACCAAAGAGCTTTGCTCAGTGGACGGGGGTGCCCTCCCACGGCACAGTAACCCAGCTGGGGCTTTATATGCACAGGTCATCCAGATCATTTAGCAATGGATGAAGTAATGTACCCAGGATGCCTGTGTTTCAACAGGGACAGTGACCATGGCAATAGAATGGGACTCCTCTACCTACTTAGATGGCTTTTTGTTTTCTTTCCTCAATGTTATAGTTTTATAGTGGTTAGGAATGATTTCCTGGAGCCAGTAAGCATCCTGCAGATTTTAGAATTATCATCGAAGGGAGTTCCTGAGGAAAGAAAGAAAGATATTATGTAATAAGTAAGATGACTGATAACAAAGTCATTTAATTTGAATAGAGTTTAAAAAAAAAAGGCAACCTAACTTTGTGCCCCAAATTAATGAACAAGACATCAATTTTTCGTTTGGTTTGGTTTGGGTTTGGGGTGTTTTTTTTGTTTTTTTTAGATAATTTATTATACATACATGTGGGGTACAATGTTGATTAACAGTAATTGTGTAGAATGTGTGATGGTTAGATCCGGATAGTTCACTTACTCATCATTACCATACGCAATCATTCTTTGTGTCCATTGACCAATTCCTCATTAGCCCCCCTCCCTCCCCACCTCTCCTCCCCTTTTCCACCTCTAGTTTTCTAAAAGCTCAACATATTACTGTGATTGTTGTTTCTTTCTTTCTCTCTGTCTCTCTTTGTTGTTCATTGTTTATTTATGAATTCAATTCCTGGTTATGAGTGAGAACACGTGGTCTTTCTCTTTCTGTACCTGGGCTGTTTCACTTAGAATAATTTTCTCCAGGCTCATCCATGTTGCAGCAAATGGTAGAATTTCATTCTTTTTTGTGGCTGAGTAGTATTCCATTGTGTATACATACCACAATTTCCTTATCCAGTCATCCATCAATGCATTTTTTTTTATTGTGTATGTTTATGGGGTACAGTTTGTTGTCTCAGTACATGCATGTATTGTGTAATGATCCAATCAGAATAGTTAGCATACCTGTCACCTAAACATTTATCATTGCTTTGTGGTTATAACATTCAAGATCCTCTTTTCTGGCTATCTTGAAATATATGATACAATATTATTGGACATCAGTTTTTAAATAATAAGTAATTTTAATTTTTAGATTGACATAATTCTGTTTTCACTGATCTGAAGTACTCTCCCCATTTCAAACCATATATACACACACACACACCACTCTAGTTTATGCAATAAAACTTTTACTGGTTGTTTACTCCTATGAAAGAATATTCCAATATGTGATTTTATATTGAAGTACTCATACTGACATTTGGGCCAGTAGAAAACACATCAAACTCAGCACATCCAAAATTAAATTCAATCTATTATCTCCAGACTGGCTTTTCTCGCAGGTATCTTATCTTATAGAATGGGCTCACCATCTGTCCATAGTTTAAAATTTTGGAGGTATTATTGATTTCTCTTTGTGTTTTATCCACCCCCACTTTCAACAGGGTATCAAGATGCTTTACTTCTACCTACCAAAGTTCCTTACATTGTGTACCTTGTTGTCTGGTCCTTCTCCTACCACTGCCCTGGGTTAAGCCTTCCTGATCTTTATCTGTACTCTCCCAACAGCCTCCTATCAGCTTTTCTCTCTCTTTCTGAGCCCCCCTATTTCAATCTGTCTCCTTTTTCTGGGCATGTCCATTTGCAAATACACACCTGCTCACGTCCCCGTGCAGGGGGAAGGACGATCCCCTGAGTGTGACTGTCCAGGCCCTTCACACACTCCCACAAGCACACATGGTCACACGGGCCTCTTCCGTGCTCCCAAAACACATTTGCCTTTTCTCTGTTCCTGCTTTTCTCTCCCAAAGATA
Source organism: Galeopterus variegatus (assembly GCF_000696425.1). NCBI lineage: Eukaryota > Metazoa > Chordata > Mammalia > Dermoptera > Cynocephalidae > Galeopterus > Galeopterus variegatus. The sequence goes on along the minus strand of NW_007726257.1, from coordinate 968,202 downwards.
GGTTCTGCCCCACCATTATTCTGCCTGAGAAATCCTCATCCTCCTCCAGAGCTGGGCAGAGCATAGCTTGGGCTGCCGTTGTTGCATCCTGGTAACTCTGGCCTTGTGCATGCTGCACAGTCGAGGCACTGGATCACACCAGTGATCCAATTGGTGCACCACAGGCCAGCGCCCTGCTCATGGGGAATGGTCTCACTAGAGGATGAGGTGACTTATGGCATCCTTCTGTGAGGAAAAGAGCCACTTGAAAGCAGAGCTGAGGGTGCAGGCTTCGGTTTGGACTACAGAAGGACCCCAGGGCTGAGGCGGCTCCTGTTTGGTCAGTTTGGCCTGGGTCGCCTCCTAGAGACAGGCAGGGAGTGGCAAGGTATCTGTGAAGTGCGCCAGCCCCTGGGGATCCAGAGCTTCTCAACATGAGACCCTTGGAAACTGCCCCAGAATCACGTATGGGCTTGTTTCAAATACCTATTCCTGAGCACCACTTTAGACAATAAATCAGAACCTACAGGGATGGTCCTCAGAATCTGCATTTTAACAAGATTCTCAGGAGATTCTCATGCATGCAAAACTTGTAGAACTCCTAGAATGAGGAGTTAGTGATCTCATGAAAGCAGCAAAACAAGACAAAGCTACCAATACCCAGCCTTCAGCACTGGATTCCACCCAGAAGACCTAGTTCCCTGACATAAAAGAGATTCATTCTTTTCATCAGCTCATCATAATAGTGCACCAAAATGGGACAAAGCTAGGAACACAGTCACTTACTGTGTTGAGCTGAAAGGGACAGCAGGGGTGAGGTTGAGGGGGAAGCAAAGAACAGTTAGCAAAAGTCCAAGAAGCAAAGTGAGGATGAAGGTACCAGTCCCCACCTGATAGGGTTTTTGTGCTGCAAATAAACACAGTAGTGTATATAAAGCATCTAGCACATGCCTGGTACAGAGTGGATCCTCAAAGTATGTCTGCTATCCCAAGATTGTCCCCTCTGAGTTTTCCTTTTATGTGCACTTGCTGAGTTATTCTAAGGGAGCTAAGCCAGGATGGGCACTGCCCCCTAGCCTCACACACCTGATGCTCACGGAGCTACATCAGATAAGTGGGGGCTTAGTTCATTGGTTTGACCTGCAGATGGATGCTCATGGAGATGGGTGCTCTTGGGCAGAGCATTGCTTCTACTCACTAAGGCCTGTACCTCTGGCCTCTACAGGTCACTCGACCAAATAGTCTCCTCACCCTGAGTCGTGGGGGTAATTATAGTCACACCAGGTGCACGATGAGGTCCAAAAAGACTGAAAGTGAAGAAGCTGTGAAATCCAAGACGAATGTACACAGAAGGCAAAAGACGATGACATTAGTCACAGAATGGTTCCTGAAGCTGTATTCCAGCTTTCCTCTGTGCCGAGAGGCTCAAATATCACAGGAGGAGGGTCAGAGTCGATTTTCACTCCTCTCCTGGTGTGCAGTAATTGTTCACTTGGGCTCCCTTTGGCCCAGTGTAGGGTGTTCTGTGTAGGTCCTTCTTTGTGGTGCAAAAGTACCTGCAAATACCACAGTGCTAGGCTGAGCACCCCAAATGTAAAGTGTCCCAAACCAAACTCATCTTCTCCCCTCAACTTTTTCCTTCTCTAGTATAGTCTATTCAGATTAACGGCACCATCTTCTGTTTACTGACACAACCAGAAAACTGAATCATATTCCACTCTCCTCTAGTTCTTTCCCAACTACCCAAAACATTCTGTCAATTTTAACCCTCATTTAAATGTCATTTCTCTTTTCTCTACCACACCTCAACCAGCACTGAATTAGTTTGCATCCTCAACATTTCTCACCTAGATTACTGCAGTAGCTTCCTGGTTCTATGTCCGTCCTCCCATCTTTCTCCCCTCTGATACATTTGCTACAGTGCTGTCTTAGTAATTTCTCTTAATAAACAAAATGACCATACCCTATCTATCTCCTGTTTAAAATCTCTACTGTTTTCTCCATTGTTTACTGCGTTGATATCCAGAGGAAGATGCATACGTGATCTTTGTATTATACCTCTGGCAGTATGAGGTAGTGGGTACCCTGAAGTTCCCTCACTCTACAAAACAACTTGTTCCTATAAAGCATATGTTTTAGTGCACTGTTGGGCTCCTATGATATAAAGGTGATGTTCAAGAACAGCATTGTACAATGCAAGTGTCTGCAACGATCATAATGTTCTATATCTCTGCTGTGCATGCAGTTGCCACCAGCCACACGGGGTGATTGATCATTTGAAATGTGACTAATGTAACTGAGAAGCTGTATTTTTAATTTTACTTAATTTTAATAACTGTATATAGTTAGTGGCTATTGTATTAGACAGAATAGTTCCAGAATGTTAAAAAATAAAACATAAAAAACAACTTTTGAGCTGAAATCTGAACTTTAAAGGTTAAGCAAATTCAAAAAGTAGAAAATAGATCCCTAGATTTCCACATTAAGCTCTGGACTCTGAAAAGAGACTAGATCAGTCACAGATCAGAAGCACCCCCTGGCTCTCAGAAAAGGAAAATGCAAATCATTTGCAAATAAATGCATCACCTACTTAGGCCCCCAGTACTCCCACAGATTAATATTAACCAACTGTGACTTAACAATAAGTTATCACCTAACATACAAGGAAATAAGCCATAATGAAAGAAAGTCAGCAGAAACAAAAACAACAAACCCAAGGTTTTCAGCTACTGGAATTATCATATAAGAAAATAAAATAACCTTGTGCAAAATGTTTTTAAAAAAAAAAATTAGGGTCCCAAAAATGAACAAGTAGTAAGACTATTACATGTGACCAGGTATATTTGAAAAGAAACCAAATACGATTTTTAGAGATGAAATATATTACTACTGAAATTAAAAACTGAATACAAGGGCCGGCCCGGTGGTGCACTGCTACAGTGCGCCACTTGGGAGCACGGCAGCGCTCCCGCCAAGGGTTCGGATCCCACGTACAGACCAGCCGCTCACTGGCTGGGCAAGGTGCGGGCGTGACACCGAGGGTTGCGATCCCATTGCCGGTCCCGGTCCGGTACAGGCACGACACTGAGGGTTGCGATCCATTGCCGGTCATGAAAAAAGACAAAAAGGAAAAAAAAAAAAAACTGAATACAAGATTAAACAGATTATACATAGACAAAGACAGAATTAGTGAAATAAAAGATAGTTCAGAAAAAGTAACTGAGAATGAAATGGAAACATATAAGGAGGTGAAAAATATAAAAGGGATGTTCATAGATATGGAAAATAGAACAAGAAGTTACATGTTGAATTTGAGTCCCAGAAAAAGAAAATAAATGGGAGGTAAATTTGAAGAGACAGTGGCTGAGTGATTTCTAGAACTGGTGAAAGAATCCACAGATTCTGAAAGTACAGTCCTATTAGCAGAATAGACCCAAGCAAAATTACAAAATAGGAGGTTTTCTTCTCTGCCCCACCTATTCTTGAAAATGTCTTTCTATTTTTCAAGCATTTTGTGTGCCTCCTTCCCTAATGCCCCGCTTTCCCGCACTTCCCCCACCTGCACAAGTTTATTACACACACACACACTGTCACCAAACCAGCATCTTTGAGATAGTGAAATGATCAGATAAACCAGCCCATACTTATGTATTTTCTAGCTAATGGGCTGCCTCTCCCATTAGATAATGCTTTAAAATAACCTCGCATTACAGAGGTCAGTCTTTAAAGGAGTGGCACAATTACTGGAATTCAAGGCACAGTGCCAGAAAGAATTTGGGAGAGGAAAGAAAGCGTCCTCAATCTACCCCAGTTTGAGAGCCCAGCCCAGCTATATCACTCCTGAGACCTCACCCACACATGAGATTAGTCCCCAAATGTGGTCAATCCTTTGTCATTAAAGGGAATGGACTTCATATTTATTATCAAAATGAGGAGGGTGTAAATCAATATTTGATGATGTCTCTCAGACTGTCCTTTACTTTGTTGCAATGCTATAGTTTGCAATTATGTATTTACACGTTTATTTTCTGTGTTTTCCACTTGACTTGCCGCTCCATGACAGTCCACCGTCTCTGTATCCCCAGCACATAGCAAAATGCTTGGCATAGAGTAGGTACTAAATAAATATGAGTTGAATAGATGGATGTAATATTATGCTTGATTGCCTTAGGACAAAGAGTCTTAATCTGAGGTTTGATAAGGTATTTGAACCCCCAAAAGTATCATCAAAATTTTGTGATGTATAACAAATATTTTACTGGATAGGAGGTTCGTAGCATTTCCTTTAATTCTGAAAGTGGTTCATGGCCTCCTGAAGATTAAGAATTACTGAAATTCTTGCCTTTCATGAAAATCTAGTGTGTATATAGAAGAAGCATTTATATCCAGGCTGTAACAGACGGAATCTGCTTAGCCCTGCTCCAACACTAATCACATGGCTTTGAACAAAGGCTCCATTTACTCATCTGCCAAATGGAAAATTAAAGTAGATAATCTTTACATCATAGGGCACAGAGTCCTATGATTGTTTACGAGAGATGATAGAAAGGATTGTGTAGGAGCCTTGAATTCAGAAGACCTGAGTTTGGTCCCATCTCTCCTACTTTTTAGCTCTGTTAGCCTAGGCAAGTGGTAAGACCTCTCTGAGCAATATTATATCCCCCCTTTAAGATGGGGAAATAATACCTACCTATTTTGCAGGTTCGTTGTGAGGATTTATAAACTTTTGTATGTGAAAGTGTTTTACAATCTATAAAAGAATATATGAATACAGAGGATTGTTATTTGTCTGAGAAGTGAAATTCCCAGCATATTCTTAGTTTGGTAGTAGTTTCAAGGGGCCTAGACCAGGCAGTGTGGCTGGGAACTTTGACTTGTCAAAGTAGGTCAAAGTAGGTCACCAGGGCTACTGTTTGGAAGACAGGCCAGTGTGCACACTGGCTGAAGGTGCGAGAAGACCCCATTTAAACTCTCCGGAGAACCCAGTGTGGGCAGGGAACTCTAAAATCAGTGCTTAAGCTCAGTTCAGGCACAATGGTACACTGAAGCACAACTTCACACAAAGCCCTGTGTGATTTTGTTATGGTTCATTCAAGCCTAAGGAAGATTCAAATGTTTCTAAGAGACCAAGTCAAATATAGAATTATAACATTAGGGTTATACAGATCCAAGAAAGTGAGCTCCCCCCATCCTACCTACTTCCCATCCATGAAAAACAAAAAACAAAAAAACATAGTATTTATTGGAAAACAGAGTCCTTCTCCAAGTAAAATGAGAATAACTCTTGGTGTAAAAATAATCCATGAGGGCCATGAAAACCCAAAATAAGGATAACAATGCATTGGCTAGTGGAGGGACATATAGGACCCTCAGAAAAGAAGGGGTAAGGGCCGGCCCGGTGGAGCACTGGAGAGTGCGCCGCTTGGGAGTGCAGCGGCGCTCCCGCCGAGGGCTCGGATCCCATGTGGAGACCGGTTCCCGCTCACTGGCTGAGCGCGGTGCGGGCGTGACCCTGAGGGTTGCGATCCCGTTACCGGTCAGTAAAAAAGACAAAAAAAGGAAAAAAAAAAAAAGAAAAGAAGGGGTATCATTGAGAGAATCCTGAGAAGTCCTGATAAAAATGGGTGGAAATGTCAGCTCTGCAAGAGAAAGTGTCTTATCTATTTTGTCCACTGCTATATTCCAGATGCCCAGAACAACTCCTTGCACATGATAGGCGTTCAACTGATGTTTAGAGGATTGCACTGAACTGAACTGAATGCACGTAATGAATATCTTGTCTCTTGCCTTTTTTACCTTCCTTTCTTCTGACAATAGCCCCAATTTTCATTTTGAATTCCACATCTGCCCCAGGATCAGTTCACATCTTCTAATGAGGGTCTCACCCCCCATCTCTTTAAGTAGTACATAGGACCAAGATATAAGCCAAGCAACCTACAGCACTTTAGTGGCCAAAATTCCTGGTTCAGCGGGGAATGTGTCCACTCAACAGATACTTACTGAGCATTTATACTGTTGTAGGTACTGGAGGTACAGCACACAACAAAATGGACAAGGCCTCTGCCTTCTCGGAGCTTACACTGGGGAGTGGAGGGAAGAGACTTTATATAAATAAATATACGAGGGTACTTCAGAAAGTTCATGGGACTATGGAGTTAACAGATAATATGATTCTTTCCATGAACTTTTTGAAGTACCCTCATACACATATACATGTCCTTATATATTTCTTTATGTATGTACACGTGTGTACATATGTATATATTTGTGTGTGTGTGTATACATATATGTGTGTGTCTACAGCGTGGAGAATGGATGGAGCAAAAGCAAGATGTGAGGCAACGTGGAGTCTGTTTCAGTTATCCGGAGGAACGATCATGGGGTTTGCATCAGAGATAGTAGCATCAGAGAAGGGGGTGAATTTAGAGATATCAGGTTGTAGTGATCAGTTGTGCAGGGTGAAGAAGGGAAACTATTGCTGAAAATGATGTGAGTCCAGCTTGGGAGTCTGGGTGGATGGTGTTTCCACGTACAAAGAAAGGGGATGGGGAAAGAGGAGCACGTGTGGAGGAGATCGTGAGTTCAGCTCGGGTCCAGCATTTGGGATATCGCTGGGATAATTGCCTATAGGGGTCCACAGGGAAGTTAGATATGTGGCTGGAACTCTGAAGAAACACCTGGAAGATGAAGATTTGAGAGTGGCCGACACAGCTAGTAACTGAAGCCAGGAAATTGTATCAATAACAATTGATTCGGCCCCAGTGGTTTAATCTCCAAAATAAAGAACTCATACAACTTCATAGAAAAAAAAAAACTAATAACCTGATTCAAAAACTGGCTAAGGACTTGAACAGACATTTCTGCAAAGAAGATATACAAGTGGCCAACCAGTATATGAAAAAATGCTCAACATCACGAATCATGGGTGGAAATGCCAATCAAAACCACACTGAGATATCATCTCACTTTTTCTGTTAGCACAGCTATTACCAGCAATGCAAAAGATAACAAGAGTTGGTAAGGAAGTGGAGAAACTGGGACACTGCACGCTGTTGGTGAGAATGTAAAATGATGCAGCTATGATAGAAACAGTATGGAGATTCTTCAGAAAGTGAAAAATAGCATTACCATATGCTCAGAAATACCACTTCTGGGTATTAATACAAAAGATTTGAAATTAGGATCTCAAAGTGATATTAGAATTCCAATGTTCATTGCAGCACTATTCACAACAGCAAAGGTGTGGAATTAACTTACATGTCCATTGACAGATGAGTGGATAAAGAAAACGTGGTATATAAATACAATGGAATCCTATTCAACCTTAAAAAAAAAAAGGAAATTCTGCAATAGGTGACATCATGGATGAGAACATTATGCTCGGTGAAATAAGTCAGTCACGGAAAGGCAAATACTGTATGATTCCACTTGCATGTGGTCCCCTAAAATAGTCAAATTCATAGACTCAAAGAGTGGAACGGTGAGTGTCAGCAGCTGGGGGAGGGGGAAGCGGGGAATTACTAAGCAACAGGTATAAAGTTTCAGTTTTAACCAAAATGAATAAATTCTGGAAATCTGCTGTACAACATTGCACCTATAGTTAACAATAATGTATTGTGCTGCACTTAAAAATTTGAGGGTATGTCTCGTATTAAGTGTTCTTACCATAATAAAAAATATGTTAAGGAGGCAGGGGAGCCTAGAATAAAACTTTAAGGAATGTTAACATTTAAAGGGTAGTCAGAGGAAGAGTTTCAGAGTGTGTCTTGGTGGCCAGAGGAAGAAAGCACTTCAAGAAAACTTCCTCATAGAAGCAGGAACAGAAGGTTTAAGGCAGAAAAGCTTAAAAGCTGTAACTGATGGTTTGAGAGCCTGAGCAGCAGTTACATTGTGACAAACAGCGCCATCTAGTGGAAGATGAGGTGGTGGACTCAAGATGATCGATTTTCTTGACTGTTGACAATCACATTGAGTTGGAGTTGGAATGAACCTTAAGAGATAATATCGTGCAGATGAAGCATAGGCCACAGAGGGTAGGTTTGATTTCCCCAAAATTTCACCAGTTCTCAAGTGACAAAACTAGGACAATTACTGGTGTTAGGTCTGAATCTTGAAGGTTTTAGTGTCGAATCAGAACAAAGAAAACCAGGAGCCAGGCAGTAAACTTAGGGTAGGCTTTAATGGGGGCGCTCCTGGGCGAGGTTCCATGGCCCCGCAAGGAAGTGAGGCCGGGGAAGTTGCGCCCAGGCAAAGGCAGGTGGGGTTTTTATAAGAGAGGGCCGCTGTTGGCCAGCAGCCCATATATGGTGCGTATCTGTGTAAAGTTAAGTTTCAGTTTCCTTCATAGGTTCTGTTTTCCCCAATGTGACGTGGCCCTGAGCCGTTGCTCTGCTGGCAGATCTCTTGGAAAGTGACCTTCGGGTCGGGCGGGAAAGTCCCAGGGGTGGGTCCAACAAGATGGAGGCCCTGGTGCCATTTTGCTGACGTTCCCCTATTCCGCTGGCCCAACAACTGGCTTGTCAGCTCCCAAGCCTCATTAGGCTGTACTGCCTCCCAGGACCACAGAAAGCACTCCAGGTGGGATTGACTGTGACCTAGATGTTGCCTGGGGTCTCCCAGCTCCTACAGACCTGAGCAAGGTTTGTATTAAATCTCCCTTCCTTGCTCTGTGGAGTGTTCATGCCTTCCTGAGGCATCTGTGAGTTGCTGGTCACCTCTGGTTCCAGAACCTTCCCCCACTGGATTCTTTTTTTTTTTTTTTGTCCTTTTTGAGACCGCCGCACTGCGTTCAGCCAGTGAGCGCACCTGTCATCCCTATATAGTATCCGAACCCGCGGCAGGAGCGCTGCTGCGCTCCCAGTGCCACACTCTCCCGAGTGCGCCACTGCGCGGCCCCCCAGTGGATTCTTGTCCTCAACCCTGCCTCTTAAGGAGGATGCCTGACATCCAACTAAATATGGAAACGAACCCTTTCTATGGTGTCAGGTTTGAGATAACCAAAAACAAACAAGCAACCGCACACTAGCTAAAACAAAACACCTCACCTGAGGCCAACATGGAGATGAATATTTTAAAGCCCTTTTCTTTTTTGTTTTTTTTTTTTTTTTAATTTGTTTTTGTCCTTTTTGAGACCGGCCGCACCACGCTCAGTCATCCCTATATAGGATCCGGGAGCGCCGCACTCGCCCGAGTGTGCCACGGGCCGGCCCTAAAGCCCTTTTCTTGATAATGTTTTGACTACTCCACCATATCATATACAGAGTGTGACCATATAATTTTCCAAATCAAGACACTTTTGAAAGTGAAAAGAGCATCAAACACAATTAAAACAATGCATAGAGAGAGATAGGGATAGAGACATTTACGTAGATGAAATCTTTACTTTATTGACAACTAGTTTTATTTTATTAGTGAATCTTTAAAATCATTCTATACAAAACTATTTTCAAAAACAAAATTATCTCATAAAATAGCATGAATTTGTGCATACTAATGGGGAAAAAACTTTTTAAAATTGATTATCTAAGCACTAAAAAATAACAAATATAAGCAGAATCACTATTTTGTATTTTCAACAGTGTTTTAGACATAACTTTCTCTAAATCTGTCATTACAATTTTTCTAAAGAATGTAGTTTCTTATAGAAATTGCCAGAAATCTTTTTCAAAGTTGCATTTTTTATTAATAAAATTGAAGTTGTTGAGAGAATAGGTCTCTCTGCAGGTGCCAAAGTACCTGTTAAACTCATAGCAAATTCTACTGCATTGGAGATTTTCTTGATTCAAGTTTCTCTGTATTTTAATAGTTAAGTGATTCAGCTTCAGTATTGTCACAGGTATGATCTCTTTGCCTCTATTCGGAGAACATTTCTTTAACAAGCCAGAATTTGTCAAATAAGTTATCTCTATTTATGGTCCTTTAGAACATTTCACCATATTTAGATTACACAAAATTTGAGGACCTTGGTTTTATTCTACTACTCTGGCAATATATATATATATATATATATATATATATGTGTGTGTACATATATATGTATATATATATAAATTTATTCCATTAAAAATACAAACTGTATCAAAAGATTCTTTATACAAGTTGAGATATTCCAAAGTGCACTTATAGAATTTCAAAATTAAATCTTGTACACATTTGAGTAACTCTTGTTCTTAAATTTGGTTAGCTACCCCCTTTCCTTTTTCAGTAATTAATTTAAATGTTTTCCTATCTGCAAGCTTTGTTTTCAATAATTGCAATTAGTTAAAAGCACCAAAAACTGAGGGTTTTAGTGCTCTGTTTTTTAAATGCATTAATTAGAGACTTCCAACTGACTGAACAAAATGCAATCAAAAGGTAAAGAATTTGTTTACCAAAAACAACAACAAAACTTTAGTACTACTGGAGGACTTGAGTTGGTTTGCAATATAGTTCCTCAAGGATTCATATATTTCTAAAATCCAACTGATAATGGCTTCATAAAAAATCTGTAGTTATTCTGTGTATACATTTAAAAATTTGTAAATTTTTAAAACTGCAACTTCTATTTTGGTAAAATAAGACAGCATATTTGGACCCAACTATGAGTTTTATGAGCCACACAACCAATTGCAAGTCTATTACTGATTTATGGGCTTTTTTAATTTAGAAAAATAAAATTGTTTCGTTATAACATTGAAGTTACCAAAGTTTCTACTTATGTTATCACTGTAAAAATAAGTAATTTTATCTTCCATGTTGAATCTTTAACTAAATTTACAATTGAATTCATATTAATATCAGATGTTTCTCATTTGACAGACTGAAATCCCGAAAGCTTAATGAATCACACAAAAGAAAACTGGAACCATTATTGAAATTAGCATAAATTATTTTCTATTTGAAACAGATCATGACACATGGAAAACTGACATTTAACTGTTCAGGGCATTTTTTTTTCTAACAGAACCCACACATTTATAGCTATTGCTTCACTTTTCCTATGTAAACTTGGAATTGAAGGTGAGTTAATTAATTTTTAAAAATTGTCGCATGATCCGCACGATCTGAATGAAAAAATCACACTTCCCAGAGTGCTGCATAAAAGTCCCTTCTGCAGCTGCACGTGCTAAATTGTCACATTTGAAGGAGACTCTACCACTTCAGCAAGTTTGTGTTTCTGCTTTTCATGTGGTCAGTGATTTTGGTACAGCCCATAGTATATGGGAAATTTTTATGCAAGTTACATATTCATCATCAACGTAAAGAATGGAAAGTCAGCATTCAGTTTTTTATTAAACATACTCTTTTATTTTGTTAGCTCAGTGTTGCTAAAGGGTTTACTGCAGAATTAAAAGGCGTTACCAAATAAAATAAATAAGCAGTTGGAGATTTACCACCATACAATATGTGACAAAACAGAGAGTGCGTTCAGACTTTCCTCCACGTACTCTATCACAGGACTGCTCAGCCTGTATTGCCCAGTATTTCACAAACACTCAAGCTCTAATTTCACACATTTCCTGTTGAGCTCACCAGCTGGCAGTGTTGGAGCCTTGTGCACCTCGGAGGCCGAGGCCCGGGCCCTGGCACAAGCTGCCTCCTGGAACAGCAGCCAATACTTCTGCCCCCAGAGATGCCACACAGTCAGTGTCTGGATACAATTTATTTTATCCCTATGCACCTTACATAGCACCATGAAAGGATGGCATTAGTTTTACTGTGTCTAGAAAGGCTCCAGAAAAATGAATGAATCAATCGGTCAAACGATGGTTTTGTTATGATGGGTCATCTTTCAGATCTGGCCACGTGTTAAAGTGAAAAGTCTGTTCTGCATTTGGGCTTCACAAGATGGAAAAGACAATGGCAAAGGTGGAAGTACACATCGGGAGGGACGGGTTCTAGCAAACTCACCCAGGATTAGTTTAAATGTTATGCAAATATTAAGTACACCTCACTCAAAAAAATTTTTAATCTGGGACAAACGTTAAAGCGGGCATTCTGAGAACAGGTGTAAAGTGAGTCCAGTCCCTCTGCTTATACAGAACGATTCCAGTCTCTCCAGTCCCCCCCTGAACTAAAGTATCCCCCACTCCTCCCTTTGCATGTCCAAAAACTCAGATAAATCTCTGAGTCGGCAGGTGAGCTCTGACTGGCCCTTAGACAAGTGCTCTCCTCCCCTCTGGAAGTAGACTGAGGTGATTTTTTCTTCCTCTTCCTTCACAGAGGAGACAATTAAACTGTATGTAGGCTACTCTCCAAAGGTTGCGCCCAGAACCTGAAACTAGAAGAAAACTGAGGGATACAAAGGTAAGAGGATGTAAATCCAATTGCTCTTGAGTTTCAGTCTGGGTTTGCTTTATGTTTGCATGCTCTAGTGTTTGAAAATTACTTTTCACTTCAAAAGTAGGCCCTTTAGTTAAATGCTGTACAGATTTTACTCCCTTAAAATTTTACACCCTGGCCGGCCCGGTGGCGCACTCAGTAGAGTGCAGCGCTTGAGAGCACGGCAGCGCTCCCGCCGAGGGTTCGGATCCCATATAGAGACCAGTCCGCTCACTGGTTGAGTGCGGTGCAGGCGGGACACTGAGGGTTGCGATCCCGTTACCGGTCATGAAAAAAGACAAAAAGGAAAAAAAAAAAATTTTACACCTCATGATGACAGCCAACACCTTTGGAACTGACAAAATTGAACGTAGTAATGAACTCCGGGCAGACTGAGCCAGAGAGCCTCCCCCTCAATCCTCTTGTTGCTCATGTGTCATTGAAAGAGTTTTGACACTGATTCTGAGTCACCAATCCCCTCCCTCCGTGGTGGGACCAGCCTAGAACAACCCAAGACAGACAGGTCTATCCCATTAAAACCTACCTATGAGTTGATTGATCAGCGGCACTTTCAGAAAAAGATTGAGGTCAAAAGGGAGAAAGGTGAACGTTGTCAGAATCCAAATGGAGTTGCTCTTGCTACTCCCAACAAAGAAATAAACAAGCAGAGCCAGGAGGCTGAGGAGGGAGGGCCCTCAGGAGCGCATGCGTGTGGTAGGAACTACCACAAAGACTCTCTGAAGGGCAGCTGTGCACAAATGCCCATAACAGGAACTTTTGCCACGGGCTCCTCAAACTGCAGCTGGCTCCATGGACAGTTAGCTGGCTGCACAAGAACACTTCCATGACACACTGTCTTCACTGACAAACTTGTGTCAACTCCTGCAGTACGTGCCTCTAGCCAATGTTCTCATTGTTTCAAAATAAATTACATATCTTTTTCACTTTTGCCCTTTAAAAGTATCCCCTTGCCTCAACCTCTTTGGATATGCCTACGGTCTCCATAGCCCTCATATCCAGCATTTGCAAATCCCTCAGCTTAGTCCTGATTAAACTCATTATTCCTTAGAGAGCCTCTCTCTTGGTTTTCTATTCAGGTTGACATTTCCTTGTAATAACTTTATTCTACATCAGGAATCTGTAATTCCAATGGGCTTTATTTCTTACATGTGTGATATTAGCATTCTGGTAGAGCAGGAAAACTCCACAGGCATTCCTCTGAGAGTCTTGCTCAGGTCAATGAAAATCCAACACCAAAGGTACTTTTCTGTCTGTAAGGTACCTGTGCTTTCTGGAGCACCTGCCACTTTGAATCACTCCCTTGTTCAGTCTCCCCACCTCTCTGTGGCTGTTCCTCCTCCTCTGCCACCCCCCACATCCCGGTCTTCCCAGGGTTGCACCCTCGTCACCCCCTCTTCTCCTGCTGTGCTCTCCCAGGGCCGTGGGGTTGGTCCCCACCACACGCTGGTTAGTTCCTCACCGCCAGAAGCTGGAGCCTCCTTTCCCGTCTCCTGTTGAGTGTCCCATAGGCATCTCAGACTCAACATGACTAACACTAAAATCATTAGAAACGAAAACAAAACAAACACACTCTTCATCCTGCACTGCCCATGTCCAAAATGGTTCTGTTCGGTTGCATGGGCCCAAAACCTAAGAACGATTTGGAACTGACAAAATTGAATTTAGCAACAAACTCCAGGCAGATTTAGCCTGAGAGCCTCCCCCTCAAATCCTCTTGTCACTCAAATGTTGCTAAAAGAGTTTTGATACTGATTCCAAGTCACATCCCTTCTGCGATCTCTCACCTGCACATCCATGTTCGATCAATCGCCATGTGCTTTTGAATTACCAGCTGTCCAGAAATATTTATTCTGTTCCCCCTCCCCCCCACCCCACCCCCACTGCTGTAGCTCAGGCCTCATGCTACTCATCCGGGTTATGTCACCTACCTCACCACCAGGTACTCCTTTTAAATTTGCAAATCCGAGTTAAATTTGCCTTTGCCTTTCTCTAAATTACTGAGACTCAAAGGGGACTCCATGTCAGTGTCAGTCTGCGGAGTCTGAAACGTGGCTGTTGTGAGGTGAGTCCAGAAATGGAGAGTACGTGTGTAGCAACTGATAGAGCAACGTCACTGAGCAATTTTGCATATGGTGAATCCAAAAATCTGGAGCTTCTATTTTGAGTGTCTTAGTTTTCTATTTTCCTAGGAATTCATTTCTATTTTGTTTCACATAAGTACTGGTCCAATCCATGAATTAGAAATTAAAAAAAAAAAAAACCTGTTCCTTGACCACAGAAAGTTTGAGAGGCACATCTGCGAGCTGCTCACCGCTCAGCTCCGCAGGGTGTTATACGCAGCACCGTGCACTCGGCGCCCATCTCCACACTCACTGCAGCCTCCTTTCTCCTGGGTCCTTCCCCGCACCCCATCCAACAACCAGGTCTAACCCCTCTGGGCCCTGCTTATGCTACTTCCTCCTGCAAGGAAGGAAGCAATTTCTTCACCTAATTAATGCCCGCTGGTCCTCTCAGACTCAGCTCAGCTCCCGGAGGATCCCATATACTGAGCCAGGAGCCCTCCCTCTGTGCTCCAGGGCACCCTCTCATGACCCAGCACAGCACTGACAGCCACTCACTTTCTGTTACTTGAGTTTGACCTCTGGGTGTTATTCCTGTTTCTCATCCCCCATGCTTTGGCCAATGTCTAACACAAAAAATATTTGTCCAAAGAATTAATGAATAAATGAATGATTGGATTGACGGAAATTTTCTTGATAACCTTGTGGACAAGATGGAGATAGGAAGTGATAGTCTAATTAGGTAGTGTCATAGTTAGATGGTCAGACGGCTGGCTGGTAAATGCTTAAATGAAAAAACAAATTCATTATTGAGCATGTGCTTAAGACTATTGGACTCAGAAGTGTAAATCTCATTTGCTACTTACTATTATTAAGTAAGTCACGTTATAGGTACTCGTGTTCCTACTGGGATAAATTTTGGTAACAAAAAACAGCACTCAAGATGTTCTCACGTTCGCCACTCAGACAGGCTGACTCTCAGCCAGCAACCTTGCAAAGATGCCTCCTCGAGGATGGGAAAACCTGTTCTCCACATGGAAAACCATTGACCTAATTACCCTACCCATTGAGTTCCTGCTCTCCTCTAAGTCAGCAAAGAAAAAGAAGCAAGCATGGGGGGAAACAGCCCATCCCAACCTCTCATAACCTGCCTTCAGTGGCTGACCAAATTTAGCCAAGTCAACACCAGGCACTTGAGAAAGAAAAGAAGGCCTGTCCATTTGGGGGGCCAGCGCACAAGTTCCCACCTCCCCCAGTAGCCAGGCTTTGCTCATCAGGCATGGAACTCCCTTTATCTAGGTGTCTTCCCTAAGAAAAAATGGAGCTAGAGATGGTAATGACGCTTTTTGGGCCATAGGTTGATGAAGGTGGAGGTGAGAATAAAAGCCCAGAGTCAAGTCTCAACTTGTCATGGCAGCGAATGTGATGCTCACTGCCACATTCCTGGCTGTTCCCAGTGCTCAGTACCTGCATGGAGCTGCTCTGTGGTCCTCACTAGCACTCTCCCCCAGGGTAGGTATGTCCTCTTAAGCATGGCCTGTTTCTCATCAGCTCATTTGCTCCTAAAATCTATCTACTTCTAATTGGCCTAATTTTACATAGGATCATTATCTTAGCAAAATAAAATATTGAATTGATGATGATATTAGCAATGGTAATAATGATAGTCACAGTAATGATGGGATGATATTTTTATTTCTTTTGCTAATTTTGCTGGGTACTGAATGGGACCACTGCTAGCCTATACAGCACATTTTGTGAATTCAGAAGAGGTGACCTTTCCTCAGACACACACAGTCTCACACCCTGGTGCCCTGCCATGTGAGCAGAGTTGAATTCACCCGCTTCACTCTCTCTGTAGGGTGCTGTTATACAGCGATCGACCTACACAACCATATGCAATGGCACCCCTATTAGGGAAAGCCGAGACAAAGAGTAAAAGACTGGGTAGCCTGCAAAAAAAAAAAAAAAAGGCAGGTGTGTCCTTATAATTATCAAAAAATAATAATAATAATAACTGTACAGTGTGGGAGAGAAGCTGGTTGTATTGCTTGATTCTTCCTACCTCTGTAACCTTTTCTGGGATTGCTAGAAGAGACATTTCACCACTAATGTGAGGTCCTAGAATTGGCACAGGTGAATCCTTGTCCCAGATGTTCCCATCCTCCTGCCAAAGTTGGGGTGGGAGGGTTGTGCAGTCTGTAGATTTTGGCAATGGAGGTGAAAGTCATCTCCATGTAGATAAACAGGTGAAGATTTGTCCTAGTTCTGTGGAGGAATCTCAGAGATCACTGAGAAAAAGCCCCTCCCTCCCTTGTGTGCAGGTAAAACTGAGCCCCAATAGGCTGAGAGGCTTGGATGTTGGAATCCAGGGCTTCCTGCCTCCCATGGAAGGGTTCTGTCCACAGCACCCACATGGCAACCTAACAAATCTGGATTTTTCTCCTCAAGTCGATCTCCCCGGTAAGTTGACTTTTCCCAAAACTCTCTCTGCTAAACCATAGTCCTCCAAGATGCAGTGTGACTAGCAGGCTTAAAGGTCCTGTAATTTTAAGAAACAAGGCACTACACCCTCTCCCAGGGATTCAACTTCTTGAAAGCTTAGGAAAGTACTGCAGAACCTGTTTAACTTTGTCAGCACAAACTTTTCAAGATTCTTCAACCATGGACTCATATTTCCATAGCAGCTTCTCATCCCCATAGAACCACCATTCCTGCAGGCACACTTTCAGGAGCATTGAGCAATTTAAGTCTTTTTTTAGGTCCAAGGGACAACCATGACAACCAAAACACATGGATGACCTGCCCAATCAAACTCTGTTTTCCATCAATCAAAAACACATGTTGCACACAATTCCAACAAACTTTGTCAAAGTCTGTCCCAGGAGATGTAGGAGGCACACAGGAGCCTGTGATAGAGAGAGGAGGGTGTTCAGTTCAGGCTACAAGGGACTGACGAGACTCTGTATCTGTCTGTATCTGTCTCATCTCTGATGGAGAATCACACCATTTACTTTTTCTGTTCCAGGGCTTGGGACAGGAGTAGTCATTTACTGTTAGTGAAACCCTTTGATCTCTTCACTTGAAAGGCTCTAACACACTCGAGCAGCTATTATTGCTGGGGCAGAGGGTGGTGGTAAAGACAAAAGTCATTGTACAGAGAAATGCCCGTCTTTTAAATCTGTGACAGTGGGGTGGGGTTGAGGGTAAAAATGTTGTAGAAGTGGTTTCTAGTCCAAGAGCTAAAACTGAAAAACGAAGCCTTTTAATTGGATGTAAATTGCAAATGGCATGTAGTTGACTAAATAGGATCCCTGGAGTGGGGGCGGGGGGACACGATTTTTGAAAAATTGCATTATATTTAACCAGAAACATCCCTGGAAGATTCACTTATTATGCAAATATTTAACTAAGTTTTTTTAATCTATATTTATCTGTCCTCTATTTAACATAATATTTCATTTTTAACATAAACAGGAAAAAATCTGCCATTGACGGTAGATGATTAAATTCACCAAGTAAAAGTTTTTTAATGTAATCAAGTCATAGTGATGAAAAGTATGGCCTGTGGAGTCAGAAAGCTGAGGTTTAAATTCTGGCCATTTAACTTAGCTAGCCATGTGTGCGCAGAGAGTTTTTTTGTGCTGTGTTTCTGAACTTCAGTCCCCTTCGTCTTAAACAGGTCCTCATAGGGTTATTGTTGAAACTGAATTGTAATATATGTCAGTTTAGCAAAGTGCCCAGCCTATAATAATTACTCCAAGAAAGGCAGTGGTAATGGCAGGAGTCATGGTTGAAGAAAGTAATTGCTCATAATGATTATTAAATAAGAATAAAAAAAGAGAGAGAGGTACCAGTAGAAGCAATTTGGAAAACTGTTCTATTTTATCTACCAAAGCTGAATATTTACAAAATCTGTGGCTCAACATTCTCATTCCCAAGTGTGTGTGTACATATATCTGTTATATATTTATATGCATGCATATATATACACAGTCATGCATTGCTTAATGATGGGGATACATTCTGAGAAATGCATTGTTAGGCAATTTTGTTATTGTGGGAACATCGCAGAGTATATTTACACCAACCTAGATGGTGTAGCCTACTACACACCTAGGCTATATATAGCCTATTGCTCCAACCACCATGGTATATGTAGTCTGCCACTGAAATATCATTATGCAGGACATGACTGTATGTGCATCAGGGAAGCACACATATTTCACCAAAACACATGCACTAGGCGGTCATAATAGTGCTACTTGTAATAGCCAAAAGCTGGAAATGCCCGAATGATCATCAAGAGTAGAATAGATAAATAAATTGTGACATATTCACAAGTTATGAAACAGTGTACAGCAATGAGAGTGATGATGAAGAACTACACTCAAGAATAAGGATGACATTTGCATAGCCAAACAGAAAAAAGAATGAACTCTGTGATTCCACTGATATAAAATACAAAAACAGGCAAAAGGTAATGTGCGTGCATTGTTAGAAGGTACCAGCTGCCCTTGGAGGGGTGACGTGGACAGTGACTACAAGCAGGTGTGGGGGACCTTCTGAGACTCTTGATCTAGATGCTGATTACATGGGCGTGTTCAGTTTGTAAAATATCATTTAGCTATACACTTAGGTGTACTTTTCATATGTTTATTATACTTTGAAAAAAATTTTAAAAGAAAAATAGAGGGTGCTCTGATGTCCTGAAAGGACACTTGACTTGAGGAAACTCTCAGTAAAAATTGTAAGAGCCTGAACTACCTAACTCCTGATCTGCAGTTTCTGAATCTGCAATATGTCACAGGGTCCTTGGGGGAATTAAATATAATTAAAGTATGTGAAAGCATCCCACTCATTGTGTCTCAATGAAAGATGACTCAATTTTACTTGGCCATTGGGGATTTTCTGATATTTTGGTGGACATGAACATGGGGTTAACATTGGAGATCAGTTTGTTGTTAAGTGTAGTCTTTAATGTACCTTCTCTTCCCCAACTAAATTATAAAATTCTTGAAGGAAGAAAGTAAGTATTCTCCCTCTTCTTTATTCTCATCTTCCTTAGCATAGAATAATGAATGCAACAGAGCTACCCAAGCGACACTGATTGGGCCAGTAATTAAAAATACTTGAAAAATAGGAACTTAAAGTTTGTGAAGAAACTTATTCAAATGTAGTTTTGAGATCATTAAAAATTTGTTATTTGTAAAGTGTATTAGCAATAGCTCACCTGTCCAAAAATGCAGCTACAAGTAGACTCGTCTTTTCAAATCCACTTGAGAATACAGAAGAAAGGTTTCTGAGCTGCTAAAGATAAAATCCAAAAAAAAAAAAATCCATTGCATTAAACCTGAAGTACTTTATACCACAAGCCTATTTGTTACTTTACTGGCCAATTAATTTTTATGTTGCACACAATTCCAACAAACTTAATGTCTACTATTCCACTGGCAAAGATTAGAAGCAGCCAATTGGGAAGGGCAGAGGTAGTAAAAGAGAGGGTCGGGGCTGCTGCATGTGGTCACCGCAGCGATGAGAAGGGCACTTCACCCTAACGCTAACAGGCAGGAAAGAAAACACTGGAAAATGCTAAAATGTACCCACCCTAAGAAAGTCAAAACAGATTTCAAGAACTCGATGTAGAGAAAATCAGCTGGAAACATCTTGAAAGGACCTCAAGATAATTACAATAGAATAATTTATAAGCACAGTGATAAAGTGAGACGTGAGGAAACTGCTGGTGTCTTTTTTCCACATTTTCATCCAAAATGGTTTAAATAAATGAGGAAAATTAAAATGTGCATAGATTCTGGAGAGCAGAGCCTTCACTTTGGGAGACTCTGACCTCCCAGTTTACGTGTGATGGGGGGACAGGGGCTTCCTCCTTCACGGGTGACAAGAGAAAAGCCTGTGGCAAAGTGGTCTCTGTGCTGTTCCATCTCTCCCTCCCCATCAGTCAGCAGATTCCAGAATAACTTTCCCAAAAAACAATTTTGAACTTTTGTTTTCAACTTTTTCTTTAGGTGTAAACAAATTTGTTTAAAAAGACGCAAAGCTTCTGTTTTTACATCCTTGAGGACTTGAAATATCATTTAATCTAAATTTCACAAAAACCTGAATTCAGAAACCTGGAATTCAAATTCATGGGACTTTGCTTCTAAAACTGATCATCCTATTTCCAAAGCCTCCTGTTAGGCGAGGCCTCTGCGGCTCTGAGCTGGGTGATGACTCAAGCCAAAGAATAACGCCTCCCACCAGCTCTGCACGCAGAGTTCCGACACTCGTGAAGTCGCACCGCTCTCAGGAGGCCCTTCCGCAATGCGGCGGGTCAATGCACGAGGCTCTGCAGGTGGCACTGGCTCCCCACCGTTTCTAGCAGTTCCACCTCCCTAAATACAAGTGCTTAACCAAAGCACCCTCTTGCAATTTGCCGTTTCTCTATAACATGAAGGGGTGGATTATACCGCATTTGGCCGTCACTCCGGACTGGACTGTAGAAGCGCTGAAGTCGCTGAGCCGCACGCTTGCCCGTCTGGGAGCAGCTCAGACGTTAACCCTGCAGCCCTCTCACTGTGCTGCCGTGGGGCGCCCCAACTTTCATTGGGGATCCTGCCTGTTCACATCAGGTTTCACAGCCATTTAGAGGCCTCCTACACATTCCCCGGTTTTTCCTTCCACCACCAGGGGGCACATGCTTCTCCCGAGTGGAAAGCCCTGCCCCAGCCCCCTTTCCACATCCTGCTGAGGCAGCAGGTCCAGCTACCGTCCCACTTCCTTCTCAGAGCTTTCCGGGTGCAGCTCCCTCAGGCAGGACCACTCTGTCCTGCCAGTGAGCATGTCAGACTGTGCACTCCCACAGGCAGGCTAGGGGTCTTGCCACTCTTGGTGTCCTGCTGGGGACGGGCACAGGGCCTGACCAAGAGGTTTTGTTTTGGTTGGTTGGGTCTTTTCTTGAAAAGCAGGGACAGATTGTTTTGTCAACATTGGATGGCCAGGAGTTTATGTGATGCCCAAGTCAAAACAAAGCCACCAGAGGGATTTGCCCCACGTGTGGTCCAAAGGCCATGAGTCCAGTGGGAAGAGCATGGGCCTTGGGGTCGGACAGAGCTACAGTCAAATCTGAGCCGTGCTGTTTGCCGATTTGGATGCATTATCCAATTCTTTCTGCTTATATTTCTTCATAAGATAGGTAGGCATAGCCCCCAACTCTAGGGTTATTGTGAGAATAAGCAAATGAAGTAATTGGGCTCATTGCTGGTGGACTGTCTCTGACTTTGGGGATGTTTTAGTTGACAAGAAAAGGACAATCAGGATAAGACCAACATTGGGGAACGCCTGGATAGAAAAGGAGAGAGGAATTCTTTCAGGTGCATCCAGTGTCAGGGTTGATGCCAGCTGGCAGATGGTGGCCTCGAGTACCGAGGTTAGGAGCTCTAACTCTGGACTCACTCTGCATGAGTTCAAACTTAGCCACCAACATTCATGAGCCCTGTGACCTTGAGCTGATTATGTATCTGTTCTGTGTCTCAGAATCCTCATGTATAAAATGGGATTATAATTTCCTCCTCATATGTTTTCGGTGAGGATTAAATGGGATAATGTATCTGTAACTGATTTGTTGGTGAGCTGGACTATGCAGGGCGCAAGCAAAATGCAACCGAATTCTCTTTCCAACACCCTTCCAAACCCACTCTGTGGCATCTTCCTCCCGATCTCCTAGTCTAAATCTCCCGCACTAAAGATCCCCAGCCACTTTCATACATTCATATAGACATTTTCAGAAAAGAAAAAGCCCAGAATTCTTCTAAGTCAGAACTTCAGTCTCTTTTGATTGAAAGCTTTGCCGCCCACCACAGCTAGGGTCTGACTTGGGCTCGCTACCCACAGGGGAAGGAAGGGACGTGGGATTCCTCACCACCGTGCACCTTTCCCTGCCGCTCCTCCTCTTCCACACGCAACTTGTGGGGCAAAGGAGGGAAGGAGCAGAGAGACCTTACCTGGCTGGGGCTGTTGTAATCTACTATCGAGTGTGAGAGGGGACAAATGTTAACCATTTCCCCCAGAGTATGCTTCTGGGCTCTTTGGAGACCCCACACTCTCGCTGGGCAGAGCCTCTGAGCAAAGTCTCTTTCAAAAGAACCAAGCCTTGCTAAATCCTTCCTGCTCCACTCCCCCTCCTTGCTCTTCTTTAGGAGCCCCTCCTGCCAGTGTCTGTCCTTTAGTTAGAGTCCCAGGTTTCTCAACCTTGGCGCTGCTGGCATCATGTGCTGGATAATTGTGCTGTGGGGTCTGTTCTGAGCTATATGGGACATAGCAGCATCCCTGACCTCTACCCACAAGATGCCAGATGTCCCCCACTTGCACTGACAAAAATGTCCCCTCAGGGGGCCGAATTTCCCTATTGAAAACCACTGCATTTGACTGTTGCAGGCAAGAGTTGACCACAAATTTCAGTGTTTTCCAAATTCCGGGAGACACTTTAAGCTTCCTGAACACTTGGCTTAAAGAGGCACTAATCTCTCCTCTTCCCTCCTCTAAATACTCACCAACCTTTCTCATAATCATCCCATATTTTCTATTTCATAGCCTGGAAAAGGAGACTAATAAGCCAAGAGTAGCAAAATCTGCTTTTGGTCACTCCCAGCATTCCTGCATAAAAGATCTTTTCTTTTTAGAATATGGAGGTGTTGGTCACTTTTTGTACTCAACATTCACTGCAAGAGAAGACACATTCAGTTTAAGCACACTGTAGGAACAGAAAAAGAGCTATGCTGAATATTAGGTTCCAGGACACCATAGTGAGTTTAAAACAAATGTACAAGGCACTGAGAAAAATGTCCTTAATATGAAAAGATAATATTTTAAACACATACAATTTACTAAAACAAATTACATTTTGAGGGTAGGTCTAAAGTGAAAAAGGCTATAGAAAAGTTCCATGTCCTCCTATAAGGCCTCTGATTTCATTGCACACTTTTATGTGGTTGAGAGTCATTCTAGCACTGCCCTGGTCCTTTCTTCTCTAGGATGAAAGAGATGTAGGAGGAAGAACCAAGAGCTGATGGTCACAAAGAAAGGAAAACAGAGGGGAAAGGGCAGTAATTAGACTTATTCCTTTTTAGTCTACATCAATCCCTCAAAAAGCATGTTTTGACATACAAAATGCCTTTGTAAACAGATGCCTTGGTTCTATTTCAAAATAGCAAATCTGACTTAATGAAAAAGACAAGACATGTAGCCCAATAATATTTTATTCTCAATAGAATAGGAGAAATTCAATAATGAACTTTTAGAACAAGAAGAATGTATTTACAATGAATGGCAAGGGAGAGATGAGGGAAGGAATGCCACAAAATCTTCAGTAAATACAACCTTTTTTTAGTGAATTGATAAATGTACCTGCAATGTAGATAGTTTATCAGACCAACTTTACTGTTAATGTAAGTTACAAACTTGCTATCTAAAGTAACTAAACCCATAGACTTTGAAAAAGTATGTGCCAGGGCAGCATGATCACTTTAATAATTTTATATTTTCTAAAGGTATTAAGTTCCTTTCCTTTTCCCACAATTAACTTTAGACAAAGAGAGAAGTTCCTTCAACATTCATAAAATCCTTTTATTGGCTACTGTGAAAATCCCTGTGAATTTCAAGTCCGTAGTGTCAGACGTCCAAAATCTTGTAAGTCAGAAGCCCTCTCCACCGGTCTAGAGCCAACCAACGGACCTGGTGGGGCATCTAAAAACAGTGAAAGTCAATTTTTCATAAGATCTGAGTTTCCCCTCAGGCTCCTGCACTCCAGCTACTACACAGGTCTGTAATTCCTTATCCAACATTCCACAATCTAAAAAAAAATCTTCAAACAAAGTTCATTTAGCAGCAAAATTTGACCGCTTAAGGGCTAGAGTTTTTATTTATCCACTTTGTGTGAATATTCTACATTCTGTTGCAGAAATATTCAGGTGATGATTTATAGGGTGCTAAACCACTTTTTTAGATTGTGGAATGCTGGATTAGGAATTATAGACCTATAGTAGCTGAAGTGCAAGACCCTAGGGGAAGCTCAGACGCTATCAATGGAGTTTCATAACATACGGCATGTGCAACATATTACCTTTCTAAATTCCTAAAAATTCAGAGTTTGAAAAACTCTGTCTCCCATGGTTTAACATAAAGACTTCTGTACCTACAGCAGCCTAAACATGTGCCCAAGTTTCACTGGAGCTGGGATAGTTTTGTGGCACTGCAGTTTCTTTAGTCCTTCAGGTGAGAACATCTGGAACATTCTATATCCTAATAAAGAATGGCAAAGCTCTAGGAATAAGATTCTCCAGATCTTCCTCACAGGAATTTTCTTTGTGGAAGACTGTATTTCTGCCAATAACCTTTGACAGTTTAACAAATAATAAATATTTTTCCTCTAAGGTGATTCCTTTTCACCAAAAGTGTATGTCATTGTCTTTTATGGGGGAAAAAAGGAAACAAAAGAAAGAATTGAAAAGAAGGGACTATTCACGTGAAGCCTACCTATGACAAGTACTTTTGCTTCCAGCAACATTAACAATTTATTGTATTCAAAAAGTGATTCTCTGGATGCAGAGTTTACAGAAATCTGCATCCACAGAAAAGTTAGGGGGGACTTTACATGAGCTACACCACTTAAGGAGAACAGAACTTGCCAAAGAAGATGATGTTTCGAGTTTTGTTGTGCCTGATGATGTAAATAAAGGGGTGGTCAGCATTGAATTCATCCTTGTGCTGCAGGATTCGTGACCCTGGCACCTCTATGGAATCCCCACCATCTTCAGTTATTTCTAAGCACACTCTGTGAATAACATTTGATAGGGTCACTCCCTTGGTTTCTGACATTCCAGAGAAATCAGATGTAGTTTCATTAAAGATATTTTTCAGCCCTAGGTTTTCCAGACTAGGCTTGGGATCAATATCCTTTTCCACCTTAAATTTCGGAATGGAGAGTTTGACTTTGGCATTGGCCATGGTGCTGGGATTGGTCCACTGCAACAGCGTCTCTGAGCTGAGTTGTTTTTCAATCTGAAGAACAAAGAGGAGAGAAAATTACTTTTATTTCCAATTATAAAAGATCTTGCTTTATAAAAACATAAAGTGTTATCGTGAGCCCAGTTTCAAAGCAGTCTGGGTAGACCGCCAGAGATGGTCCAGCAGTTTTGGTGTGTGACAAGTTTCTCTTCCAGGACCCACCTGCAACCCAGCTTTGCTCTCCTCCTCCCCACCCTACAGCAATGCTCCCTGTGCACTGAAATTTAGGAGGGCAGGATTTTTGTTGTCATTGTTTTAAGTTATAAAGTAGCTTTACAGAAACAAATGCACAGATTATATACTGACACATACACTATAGTGAAACGAATACAAAATTAGAAAGTTGTGTATACATATTTCTTGAATGCTTATAATTTCTCTATGAGGAAATTCAGGATATTCATGCATGTACCAAATTTAATAACTCAAATTAAAGCTGAAGTTACTCTTTTTTAAAAGTGGGATTTGGACTGTCTCTGAGTCATTCTTTAAGATCATGGTAGTGAATGCATCCATTTCAGTTGGTATAAAAAATGAGAGATATGCAGTGAAGCCTAAAATGACTCAGTCATAAAATTCTTCACTGAGCAAATCTTAAATTGCTTCTTGCCCTTCTAATCTCCCCACTGGTTAGAGGAGAAACACACGTATAACTGAGAATGATAATACCTTGACTGTTACTATTATGGAGCAATATAATGCACTGACATTACTCATGGGAAACCTATAAAAATCAAAGATGTGGCAAGGTCACGGTCTGATTTTCTTTAATGGAGAAGGGAACCACTGGATTCTCTTGCTAATCTATTACAATTACTTTTCCATGGATATTGTTTTATTTAGGACAAATTATTAGGACCAAAAGATTGTCATAAGTAACTAGAGTTTTCAAGCCAACAGGTACATTCTCTTGTCCATTTACCACACAGGAGTGGGGATAGGGAAGAAAAATCCATCCATAACTCAAAAAGACCACTAAAAAGGAAAAAAAAAAAATCCCTCCATTTTCTATGGGATATGGATTGAACTGTATCCCTCAAGTATATCCCTTCTAATACTGATTAGAAGTACCTCAGATTGTGACATTATTTGTAAATAGGGTCATTGCAAGTGTGATTAGTTAAGATGAGGTCATTAGGGTGGGCCCTAATCCTATATGACTGGTAGAACTGTTGTAAGAATTAAATTAGATAATGTATGTAGGGAACTTAACACAGTCCTGGCACATTGTAAGTGCAAATAAATGCTGTTTTTAATATTAGGGAGGAAAGGCCCCAGAGAGGACCAGGAAACCCTTGGAGATGACTGAGCTGACGTGGAAGGTGAGGCTGCCAAGCCACTTCTCACAGACACACAGCACTGTCCATGAATCTCTGTGCCACGCAGCGGGGGCATTTTGAACTCCTGCCTCCCTCAGTACCTTCTCCAAGCCCGTCGATTCATCCTCCACATCCTTGGGTAGTAGAATGAGCATGCTGAGATGTTTATTTTGGAAAGGAAGCTCTATGATCTTACAACTAATATCATCAATGTTGCCCATACAGAATGTGGCCTCCATATTCATCATTTGTACTGGTTTGGTGTCGGTCTGTAAAAGGAGAAAAATTTAGACTGCTTACTTTTCAATTCATGCAAGCATAAATAGATAAATGCACATACATATATGTACACAACATATATACACACATATATACATACATGTATGCATATATATAAATATATATACACATATATGTGCAAATTTGCTCCTGTTACAGTTTCTGATCATTATGGCTTATAATCTATGCACTGAGATCCAAGCTGTACTGCACCCAAACCATCAGAGACTGTCTTGTGAAAAGTTTATGACTTCCTTTGAAAAGCTATTATAGGAACTATATACAATGCTGTATCTGTATACATTAAAAATAAGATAGTATGACTGAAAATACAGGCAGAGTTTAAATTAGTCTTTACAGATGCCTACAAGTATGAGATCTTTAAATTACTCCCAGTGGAGCCGACTTGAAAGTAAATTCTAGTGCAAACCTACAGATCCAGCTATATAGCTTTCTCTAATAAGATACCTAATTTTAGAATCTTAGCATATAGCAGGACAAAGCTGTATTTGTGTCATCCTCTCTGTTCCTCTTCAGTTTGCATCATCCATTCCTCCCTGTCTGGCTACCTACTCTGATCTGAGCAGAGGAAGAGAGTCTGGACTGGAGATAAGAACCTTGGGTTTTAGTCCCAAAAGTGACCTAAACAGATGTGACCTTAAGCAAGTCACTTAACCTCTCTGAGTTTCAGTGTCCTTGTGAGAGGAATGAGGAAATTGGTAAATTCAGGACAATGGTTACCACTGGGGAGCAAGAAAGAGGAAAAGACAATGATGGCAGGGGAAATAAACAAGGCAATGCAAATGTTGTTATAGTTTTTCTTTAAAATATCCAAAATAAACAAGGCAAAATATTAAGTTTACATAGTTGCTTGGCAGGTACATTGGCACTTATTATTCTCTATAATTTTCTATATGTTCAAAATATTTCATAATTTTAAAAAATGAGAATGTTAAAAATAATTATCTCAAAGTCCTTTTGAGCTTCAATGCACGCCATGTTCCTCAGCCAATGGAATCCATGAAAGGGTCTTATTGCTCGGGTCTTCATCTCGAGGCACCATCCCAGGCCTCTTCTACCCTCTGCCCGCATTCATATCTGATACCCTGGTCTATGCTACAGAGAAAACTGAAGGTTATCTGAAGGAAAATTAATTCAAACTAAGAAGTAAAAGACTGATAGTAATTTAGTATAACTTATCTTGATATACACTTCTCATGGGATATTTGCCTGTTAACTGAATATCTTTTGGGGGATAGCTCAACTTCATACGAGGCCTGTAGGGTAACAATGCAGTGAAACTTTAATCTTGGATCGTCACACAGTAAGCTGAACAAAAAATAGAATTATAATAGAAAAACATGCTACTTTTAAAATTAACTGAAAATCCTTCCATTTATTTCTCCTAAAGAAGACATAGATTTGTCTAAAAATCTCCGTCAGGTTAGACTTCTAATAGTTTCTGACTGTGTGTATAGTTGTGGCCTCCAAAAGCTGTCATCGGTTTCACAAATTTTTTAAACTGTCCAAAAATCAGTACTGAACATGGGTACAATATTTCCATTTTCTGAAACACAAACTTAGACATATCTTCTGAAAACAGAACTAAATAAAGACTATCCCAGAAAATACGCTATAATATATGTATATGTGAATATATGGGTATGGATAAATATATATATCTTTTCAGAATAGGCAGTATACTAAACTTTTAATACTACAGCTTCACCAATCTAGTCTAGCCCTTAAAAGAGACACCACGAGACATGAGAAAAGGTTAATGTCACTCAAAAAGGTCAGGGACTGACAAAAGCAATTCAAAGGAAACAAAGGTAAAGTAATAGCATCAGCATTCAAAAGGAGGGTGCATCCCCACGCAGCCTTGAGAAGCATTTTATTGCTTTATTAAGTGAACCACCGAGAGATCAATGACATTTCAAACTCTTATTAATTCTGTTCATAGAGTCTGAGATTCCAGGATCTGATGCAACCTAGCTTTATGATTTGATAACAAGAAACAGCAACACATTCTTCCTCCCTTCTCTAAAGACACCCATTAACACTTTCTTAAATGTAGAAACTACAAACCTTAGTGCGGTCAACACAAAAGTCCATGCTCTACTCACTGACTATTACAACGTGTTCATGATGTTCTGGGCTGGCCCTGGGGCCTTTACGAGAAGCGCCATTAGCAACATGTTTCAGATTTCACTTTAATATACTTAGGATCCCTTTGCCAGCCAGTCCCAGGGTGGAGAGCCAAGCACCAGTCAAATGAGCCAGAGGGGGCACTTCATAACAAGAACAGAGGTGGGGACCCCGTCAGGGCCACTGGGGCCAGCACTCTTCCCCACTCACAATAGAGGCTATGTGGAGACACATTCCGCTTCAGCTCCAAATAAAAGACAGCACTAAGGAAGTCAAAAAGCCATACTTCAAACTCAAGAAACTGGATGTGAAAAACGCAGAGTCCAAAGAGTCTAATGTGTCCCTAGTACCCCAGACACACCTCTTGTGTGCAGGGTCAGGCCTGTCCCCAGCAGTCACCCTTAAGAAGACCACTGCAGTTGGGAAGGTAAGCCAGGAAAAGGAAGAAGGAGGACCTCCTCGCCCCCCCTCCTCCCAGCACCCATGGGTATTTTTAGTAGGTAAAGAGCAATAACAGTGGTTATTGTCCTACTCTAGTGAAAATGTCCAATGGACCTTGCATAGGGGCCCATGGTGGTGCCAAAGGCCAATCAGATTTTGTTTGATACTGACTGTTTAATTAAACTGACCCTTGAGGATTGGTTATTCATTAAACAAATCTGCTGAGCACCTACTAATGTGTCCAGGACTGGGCCAGGAATTGTAGACATTGAGATGAATAAGGCATGGTCCCTGCTCTTAAAAAGCCCATGCACTAGTGGGGGATCTAGATAAGTAAAAAAATAATTAGATTTTCCTGGGAAAGGCATACTCAGGGGAGAGAAGGTAATGAATAAAAACTCTATGGTAACAAAGAAAGAGTAATGGAAGCCAGTCCAGCTAACTCAGATATAGACTGTATTTTGAAGGGCTTTTCCTCCTGGGTTCTAGCACTGAGAATGTGCCACTATAACTGGCAAAACTAAAAAATGGTTGATACTAGGTCCTCTATGTGCTGGGAGAAACTAGAAAACCAGCATTAATGCGTAAGAGTGACAAGATGAATAAGCTACCTTCACACATTGTGCTAACCGAAGTACTGCTTTAAATCTGAGTTCTTCACACAAAGTCAGATCCTACCAAATGAGACCACATCACATCATCAGATAGATTTGTGGGTTTTCTTAGGTTCTCTCATGAAATGGGCCAGTTTTCCAGTCTCCATTCTTTGGTTTCATTTACAGAAGAGGTACTTTATCCTTATATTAATTATTTTGATATATTCACCTAAATAGTATGAATGAGACTGCCTTACAAACCAGGTGTCTGATTCTTTCCCATAATAACTCCCAGTGATGCAGATACATAAGCGCTACTTTTTTATTCATAGCCAACAAGTGCTTCAATGCATCTTATCAATTATAAATCAAAATACTACAACCATTTCTTTCATTATCAATAGGCGAGAAGATGAGATCACAGAGAAGTTAATAAATCAAGTAGAAGATTCCTAAATGATAAGAGTTTCATGATATTCCAAAGGCCTCTGATAAAAGGGCTTGATTTGTTTGTTTTCTTTTCTTTTCCATTCTTGCTAAAGGTCCCAAATATTTTTAACTATTTTGCAGTTAATGATTTAGCTTTACCCTCTGAGTTATAACTTTCATAAAGTCTCACTCTGCTCAGACCCTGAGAACATTATGGTAAAGAGTGAGGGAGGGTCTCTGGATTATGGTTCTTTTTTTACTACTTACCTACCACCTGTTCATCTTAGGAAAGGCACTTTACCTCCCTTTCCCTCATTTTCCTCTTTGGAATGAATTCCTGTCCCCTCTCTGTTGCTATAATTTTTCAGATCTATAGTTGGGATTCTTCTACTACTACATGCTGCCCCACATACCTTGTTGACTCTGAAAGGGCATTCTTTTGTTTCTGATTCAGGAAATTTCTTCATCCACTTTCCAACAAAGTAGGCAGCATTAACCACAAGGATTTTGGTCTGGTCATTTACACTGTTGTCACCTAAAATATTCTCAAAGCGGCCTGCAAATGATTTTAGGAAATCACAAATTGCACAGTTATTCTTCCAGACTAAAGTCTGATATTCACATGAATGTTCATCCACTGGGTATTTACCACTTGCTAGATGGCCTGGTTGCCCAGACCATCTAATTTCAAAAAGATTCTTTTCTCTTCTTCCACTTCCACAACCAGACTCACCAAAGAGACCTAGGATTCAAAGCCAGGTCCTTCTGACTCCAAACCTGTGCTCCTGAACAAAAATACATGATGATTTGCTTTACCGGCCCTGGGCTCAGCATGTTCACATGTATTACCTCACTTTTTTTACAATTATCTTGTAAGGCAAAGATCATTATCTCCATTTACAGTTGAGCAAACTGAGGCTCAGAGTGGCCAAGGGGCTGTCCTAGTTCACTCAGCTGTAAAGCATGTCTGATGCCAACACAGGCATTCCCCTCAATCCTACAGCTCTCCACCCCCCCACCCCACCCCCGCCCAGTTGTACTCCTTGCAGGCAGGCTGTTTGCCTCAAGGTCAACTGTAATCACCAAAAGCTCGATCACAACTGTAATTATTATAGAGCTCAAATCCCCAATAGCCGGACAGTTCAACAGTGATAATTTCTTAAAAAGAACTCCTCACATTTGAATGGCACTTGACATTTTTATGGTGTGTTTTTATTCACCTAATCTCTGATTTTCACACCAGTGCCCAGGGCCCACTTCACAGATATGTAAGGGGCCCTACACTTGCCTTAATGTTCTGCTATCGCCGTCTTAAAATTCTTAACACATTTTTTAATAAAGGGCCCTGCATTTTCGTTTTTGCACTGGGCCCCACAAATTATGTAACCAGTCCTGCCAAAGCTATATGATGTGCTGATTACACAATAGTGTTATTGAAAAAACTTGAAGAACAAAGATGTACACAGGAGCCATAAGAGGCAGAGCTTCAACTTAAAAGCTGAGCTTCGGCTTCCAAATTCAGAAGTCTTTTAACTAAACTACCTTCTCTAGTCAAAACCTTAAATGTATTAAGATTTTAAAACAAAAGGCTCTTTGAGAGAAAATACAATTATTTAGCAATTCTGAAAGCAAAACTATTGCACAACAACTTAAACAGCTTTTTACTTATAAATTTTTTAATTGCTTAAACTGGTGTTACTTATACCAAAGTTTTTTCTTTACATATGAAGCCAAAGAAACTTCAGTAGCAAATATAAACACACATGTGTGTATGCATATATATCTCTGGCTACCATTTGTTGGTATATATGATCTAATTTGATCTTCACAACCACCACGTAAAAACTAAATCAGGTAGCACATGCCCCATTTTACAGTTCAGTAAATTGAGGCTCCATCTCCAAACACTTGGTAAGTTGCAGTTTCTGGATTTGAACCTAAGTCCTGAACGACTCCAAACTGTCTGCTCTTTCCACGTCCACACTCTGCAGTTACAGCCCTAGGGGAACCACATCACTTGGAGTCAGTGCAGAGAGATGGCTGCTTTGGGCATTGCTCAGTCTCACAGCAAGTGTGTCTCCCTTGCCGCAGAAGTGTATCCGTCTGTAAGTCAGTGACTAACTACAGCATCCTTCTTTCGTGGTTAGGTGCTGTCTCCCAAGGAGACTCTCTATACATATACAAATATATCTCC
This sequence comes from Galeopterus variegatus, assembly GCF_000696425.1. Lineage (NCBI taxonomy): Eukaryota > Metazoa > Chordata > Mammalia > Dermoptera > Cynocephalidae > Galeopterus > Galeopterus variegatus. The sequence goes on along the minus strand of NW_007726257.1, from coordinate 935,375 downwards.
TGGGAAGGGGGACAAAGTTACTGTCAAAGTCAAAATCACTTTAGCTCCAGTTCCTTTCTAGCAAGGAAGCCGACTCAGAGAATTTTACCAGAGGAAGGAGGAGTCTGGGAAGGGAGAGGCTTGGGTGAGCACTGAGCAGGAGGCAGGACCGGGTTGGTACAGCCAAGGAACCCCCGGGATGTCAGAGGCAGACCCGCAGGGGGAGCTGTGGACTGAGGACACACTTCCACTACGGTTTTGTTTTGTTTTGTTTGTTTTGTATGTGTATTTGCCTAAGACCTTTTGTCCTTTTTTCTTTCATAAATTTGTAGACTTTTTGAGCTGGAAGTGGCCTACGGGATCTTCACATTATAGTCCACCCCTCCTTTTCCAGATTGAAACACTGGCCTCGTGATTTGCCCGGTCATACTTTGTTAGAGGCTGTACGGGGCGTGTGGCAGCTCGTCAGAGAGCGAGGCAGGAAAACTGAAATTGAAGCACCACAATTCTGCCAAGTGATGAGATAATGCTAGAAATACCCAGAAATCCAAGTTGTTGACATGGCTTGACGGGCAAGAATTTAGCTTGTGTATTAAAAACATCCAAGGAATCCTCCAGATGTTCAATTTCTTTATGCATGCAGCAGGGATTCATGAGAAGGGAGGTCTGTTTTCTCGGCGATTTATAGCAGAACAAGTAAAGGGTACTTGCCATCTGTGAGCTCCTTAATTGAGTTGTTGATTTGACCTTTCGTTTCTTCAAATTTATCTTTGAAGTCAACGGTTTCAAATTCTTTTGCATAGGGTCTTTTCGTAGAGCTAATGAACTCCTGAAAAACACCCAGTTCATAAAATCACAAAATACTTAGTACGTAGTCAAGCTATTGCATCGTTAAACTGTTCTAACGAAAGGATTCTTAAATATTTATTACCATGGATATACTCTCAAAATCAGTAACACTATATGAATTGAAAGCTCATGTAGATCACTGTGAACTTTCTTTGTATTAGATGTTTCACTTCTCCAATTATAAGACAATATCAGTTATTAAGTGCATCCATCAATTTAGTATTAGCTTTGAGGGAAACAAAAGAAACACTATGTTTTATATATATATCTATATATATATATATATATATATATATATATATATATATATATATATATATATATATATATATATATATATATATATATATATATATATATATATATATATATATATATATATATATATATATATATATACCCAATTAATTATAATATGTGTTCCAATTTACATAGATGTGCATATATACAAGGGTACCTCAAAAAGTTCATGGAAAGATTCATATTATGTTTTAATTCTATTTTTCCATGAACGGTTTGAAGTATCCTTATACATGTATCTTAGAACAGAGAAAATGTACAGAAAAGTGAACTATGGGCAGAAAACTCAATACTTACTTAAATCAATATTCTATACACTCTTGCTACTCAAAGTATGGTCCAAGGATCAGGAGCCACAGCATCACCTGGGACGTTGTCAGAAATGTAGAGTATGAGGCCCCAACCCAGACCTACTGAATCAGAATGTGCATTTTAACAAGATTTCCAGGTGTTTCCTAGGCACATTAAAGTTTGAAACACAGTGCTGTAGAGAACATAGCAGTGGTTCTAACTCTAATGCTCGTTAAAAATGCAAAATCCTAAATTCCATCTCCATTGATCTTGATTCAAGAGATTTGAGGCCAAGAATTTGCCCTTCCCAGGAAGTTCTTATGCAGGTGGCCCTCCTCAGACCACACTTGTTTGTACTGTTACCTAGTAAATTTGCAGATGCTATCCAACCAACAGGAGCAGTGGAAAGCAGTCCAAAAAATAAAAATAATCCTGTGCTACAGAACATTTGAGGGGCCAGGGATGGAATGCTGTGGATTGGATGTCCCCCCAAACTCACTGAAGCTTAAATTGTGTTCCTCAAAGTTCCAGGTATTAGAAACTTGGCCTTCACTGTGACAGTGTTAAGAGGGTGGAAAATCCTATTATGGTAATTGAAAGGTGGGGCCTTGAAGAGGTGATTAGCTCATGAGGACCATGACCTAGTAAATGGATCAATAAGTTAATGGTTTGATAATGGTCATGGGCACGGTCTTGACGGCTTTAAAAAGAAAGCCAGTGAGGAAGTTAGCTCCCTCTGTGCTTCTGCCATCCACCATGTGACACCCTGCTTTGCTGTGAAGAGTCACTACCCAACAACAAGACTCTCACCAGTTGTGTTCCCTGGGCTTTGGACTTCCCAGCCTCTGAAACTGTAAGCAGTAAATATTGTTTCTTTATGAATTATGTAGTTCCGGGTATTTTATTATAAGCAACAGAAATGGATTTATACACCTTGCAACTCCTCGTTTGATGGAAATAATTCTAAATGTTGAATGGAAGTTCAACCAACCTAAATCTAACCTGATTAAATGTCATGCCACTTCACTCCTAAGTACCGTGCTCCTTGAATTTCTTCAGAGCACTTGTAGTCTTAGCCAATTAACTTAGCTTCAGTTAACTGCAAGCCAACCTTGAGATTGACTGTTGTGGTTGACTGAGACAGCCTGTGCCATCTAAGAATATCAGATGCCTCAGCCTCACCAAGATGAAGGGCCTTCATTGTCCACACTACCAGCAATAAAAATGTATCAAGCATCTCCTTAAGGATCATTTAGGGAGCTTTTAAAAGTTTTTCATGCCCAGACTTCAACTCATATCTCAATTTTTTTTGTTTAATTCCCCCAGATGATTGTTGGAACAAAAATCATTGTGTATATGTGTCTTCAAGCAACAAAAATAAACTCACTACAGAATATTTAGTAACCAATGTCCTCAAAAGATCTCAACCACGAAAACAACTACCTACTGCAGAAAGTTGTAAAATCGTGGTAAACTATTTAGCTGCTAGTATACCTCTCAGATTTGAAAAGCTTGAAATCCTGACCAAACAGGGACTGAACCAACCCTGTATTACTAAAGTTGAGAGGGAACCCCCATGTAGTCTAGAATGTTGGTTATGTGTTTTAAATACAGATTTTAAAAATACTATTATATACTCTGGGGTCAAATGTAAGGGTACCACAGTGTTCTTTCTATGATTCCTTCAAAAAAAAAAAGCTGAAATAAAATAAGTATAGCTGCCTTATATAGATACCTACCTGACTAGCCTAGTACAACAACAAAACCAATTTATGACTGGTGAATACTGTTAATTCATAGTTATTCTTTTTTCTTATTGATTTTGAGGAACATCAGGAGAACACTGTGTGCATGAACAAATGAGGTGGAGAGATTAAAACACTGTCCCAGGCCATATGTCCTGCTGTTTAAGGAGAAAGAAGTTTAAATCACGAGCTGTCTTGTACTCCTTGTCTATGGAAAAATAGTTACTAGAAAGTTAATTACTCCATTCTCCATTCTCTCAGAGGAAGCAGAAAGGAAGGGTAGGATTTATGAGGGAAAGGAGAAGCCCACACACTTCTCTAAACTTTGAGCTAAAAGATGTGACTGCAATTGATTCCTGCTGTATTCAAACTCTCCACCAGGACTCATTCACTTTAAGAAGCCCCCAATCTTAAATAAACATCCTAGGAATGAATTACACTGAAAAATAATTGTAGGTCTAACAATGTGAAAATGCCATTCCTGGAAAAAGTTAGATCCTGCTAATTGCTTAAAACAACTTACCATAGAAGGATTCAGAGATTTGTCTATGTAGAGCCGCTTGATAAGTTTCAAAGAGTAAAAGGAGCTAAGTTTGTTTACATCTGATGTTACTGTTTGAAATCCAAAAGGCACATCTTTGACATTTTCAAAATGAAAGACCTGTAAGAGAAAAAGCAAATCCATTATCCAAAAAGCATTGCCTCTTCCTGCTGAAGTGGACACATGATAATGTCCCTGTTCGATGAGGCATACAGTATCTCCCTGCTCAGTTGTTCCCACCAAGCTAGGCTTCTCAACCTCAGCACCACTGACATTTCAGGCTGGGTAATTCTCTGTTGTGGGGAGCTGTCCTGGGTATTGCAGTATGTGTAGAAGTATCCCTGACCTACCAGATGCCAGTAGCACTTCTCCTGCTATTTGTGACAACCAAAAATGTCTCCAGACATTGCCAAATGTACCCAGGGTGGTAAGGGTAGGACAAGATTGTCCCCAGTTGAGAAACACTGCCATAAAGATAATCTTCCTGATTGACTATAGGAAAAATTTACATTTTCTTCAATGTGTTGCGTGTAATGCTCACACAGAAGCATTTCCAAACTTGGAAAAAGATGAAACTGGTTTATAATTTCTATCCAATTTAGAAGCCAGAAGAGAAAGATTAATACCAAGAGAGGCAATCATTATGCAGGTATCAGGTAGAGGTACCTCTACCCAGGTCTATCTAGTCCCTTTAGATGCTTGAACAAGTGCCAAATGAATTGATGTGTCATTTATGACAGGGAGCTACAATAAATGGTGGGCTGCCCTGAGTGGGCTAGAGTCAGACACCCTGCCTTTGAATCCCAGCCTTCACCTGCTAGAAATTTTATCTTGTCCAACTATTCAGAGCCCCACTTTCTCCTCTGTGAATACCTGCTTTTCTGAATTGTTATGAGGATTACATGTATTATATGTAAAACACCCAAAACATCATATGGATCCAAACCATTCATTATTATTCTTATAATATCCCAAGTCATTTACACCCAGGATGCTATCATTTGAAGGGCTTAAATCTTTTTATTTTGTTCCTAACTTTTCTATGGTTGTGACCAATAAATAGTTCAGCATCTTCTCTGCTTTGTGGCACCACAAAATGTGATGTCAATATAAAATGATTCTCCCCTCACTCCATAACTCATAATGGCCATGCTCTGATGCCACAACTGAGGAAATGCGACCAAATCAGCACATTGAGCCAGTGAGTCATGTAACTTTAGCATTGCAGGCTCAAATTGGCTGGTCTAAGGCAGGGAATAACTCTTATGCCTAATTATGGGTAAAGGAGACAGAAAATTAAAAAGCCCAGATAACTACTGCTAGGAGGACCAATTACATGTACTGAGAAGATCTTTCTTTATTAATTATTATTGAGGAACAGACCTACTTCCAGGGTCTTTTCTGGACTCTCCCTAACGGGATATGAGAAATGAGAAATGGGAGATGGGGTAGAGATTGTGGGTTGAGAGAGGTCAAAGATGAAAACATATGAGAAGAGACAGCTCCTCTTCCCAGGACTGAAATTTCTTCTTCAAGTCACACTCAATTACCTACAAAGCATTTTGTGGGTTGTACATTCTGGGGATTTATAGGTACAAGAAGGTGTTCCCTTTTTAAATGTTATGAGTTCATGGAAAGCAAGATTCTGTTGAACCTAGAATGATCAATATAAGAATAATAATGGAATGGAAGTAGGAAGACACATTCATCTACTGTCTAAAAGAACGTGAGGACTTGAAATGCAACAATCAGGAAAATCATCTGATTTGAAGATTAAGAACTTCACAAAGATAGATAATCAACCGTAGCCAAAAAGAAACTCTAAAATGTGTGTATGTGTGTGTGTATGTGTGTACAGAAGTATTATAAATCATCTTAGTCCATGCTTCTCAAATGGGATACACAAGCCCCCAGGGAGTATTCTAAAATGTATATAAACACAATTCATCTTATTTATCCAAGTTACTTGAAGGTAGATAATTTTAAATGTTATTTCTGTATTTAAACAAGCATGGATATATTATAGAATAGAATGTAATTGAGCTTGCATCTTAAAATAAAGCATGATGCTGCAAATAAATTTTGTGCTAAGGTAGACTGTTTTGTTCTCTGTCCAAGCACAGGACAGAGGGTGCAGATTTACACTCTTTCTGGTCAGGGTATTTGCAGTGGAACACTAAATGAACACTGTCTTGATTGATCCTTATGGTACAACAGGTGAAAAATGTCAGTTAACTTGCTGAAGTCACTGGTTAATGGAAACCTAAAACTACTTAGCAGATCCCTAAGTTCACCATCACAACCTGGTGTCTGTTCTAACCATGAGCTGCAGGACACATAAATGAGCTTTCACATTTAAAAATAGATTAAGAGAGTCCTTGAAATGGCACGACTCTCAATCCTGAGCAATTCTGACCACAAGTGTCCATTTTTTCTTCTAGGTACTGCTTATAGGTTCTGGTGACTATACTCCCAGTTAAAGTAGAAACAAGGTATGGGACTTACCTGTCCAATTTCATTGGCTGTGTCACCCTTGGCACCTACTTGAGCAAGCGACAGAGAGGTGGAGAGGCAGATTGGAGAGAAGAGGACATTACCCACTGGCTCCTTTTCACACAGCTGCTTGAACAGGTCAACAGCAAAAGCCGAATTTGCCAGTTGTAGGGCATCCATTGTGGGCCTGGAACCAAGAACAGGGAAAGGTTAATTTCTAAAGTATCTTTAAAGTATTCTCAACTGCATTCTGTCAACACAGCAAGAATTCTATTTCAACAAAGTAATGATCTTGAGTAGAAGAAAGAAAAGAACATTCAGTAAATTCAAAAAGGAAGCTGTGAAGAAACCTATGGACAGATGTCCTAGGGCGTATGAGGTCCTCTGTGTGTACAGCTCTGCCCAGAATCTCCAAACTTGGGCCTATTCAGTCGCAATGGCCATTGTCAGGAGCCCAGTGGTCACACCTCTTCTTCAGCAAGTGGTCAGAAAGTTGGCAGCACTAATCAAAATCAGTTGTTTTTATTTATCACTTATTGTTTCAATTAGGATTTTTGTTAAACCATACAAAACTCTGAAATTTTTGTAAATCAAAAATAGTCAAACTGCAGCAGTTGTGTGTGGCTCAATTTAATATTTAGTATGTTTTATGACTTGAATTGTGTCCCCCAGAAAGATATGTTAAAGTCCTATAGCCAGTATCTCTCAAAGTAATCTTACTTGGAAATAAGGTCTTTGTAGAAGTAGTTAACATGACGTCATACCAGAGTTAGATGGGCCCTAATCCTATATGACTGCTGTAATTATAAAAACAAGGGAAAAGACACAGAAACAGACACTTGCAGAAGGAAGATGATATAGACACACAGGGAGACCACCATGTGACAATGGGGGCAGAGACTGGAGTGATGCTGCTACAAGCCAAGGAATGGCAAGAATTGCTGGCAACACCAGAAACTAAGAGGAAGACATGGATCAGATTCTCCCCTAAAGCCTTCAGAAAGAACATGACTCCTTGAATTCAAATTTCTATCCTCCAAACCTGTGGGAGAATAAATTTCTGTTGATTAAAGCCACCCAGTTTGTGGTGCTTTGTTACAGCAGGCCTAGAAAACTAAAACAGTAAGTAATGCCTTAGTAGGACACTGAGCACACAGCAGCATTTAATAACAGCAGCTATTACGGTTTTTGTTGCCCATACATACCTACTACGTGTAAGACACTATAAGGATCAACTGAGATCCTCCTTCGCTGAGCTGGCAATCTCTTTGGGCAGATATGTAGACAAATAACTAGAATGTAGGGCTGCCCCGTGCCATATAAGTGGCATAACAAGTAATACGGGAAGTAATAAAGAAAAGAGAACAGCTTCAGCTAGAAAATATGGAGCGTGGTAAAGTGGGTCTAGCAGTAAGTGGGCATCCCGTCATGTCTCAGAGCTTTTTAATTCTAATGCAGCAATTCTCAAGCATTATTCCTTGATCCCTGAGAGTCCCTAAGAACTTTTTAGGAGGTCCATGAAGTCAAAACTATTTGCATAATAATACTTAAACGTTCGTTATTTGCCTTTTTTCATTCTCAATCTCTCACAAATATGCAGTGAACTTTTCCTGAGACTATATGACATGTCTTCTACTAAGAAATTTGCAGAAATTAAAAAGTGTTACTTTTTTACAATTTTTAACAATAGAAAAGTTATTTTTCATAAAAATGTTATTTGTATTAACATATAATGGTTGCATTATCATTATTTTCAAATAAGTTAGTAAAAATCTCAAAATTTTTCCAGTTTTAATTTCTAATATTTCTAGTTTAGTAAAGACTGATAAAATCCGCATTAAAAAGAACAACATTTTGGGGTCCTCAGCAATTTTTATGAGTGTAAAGGTGTCCTCAGATTTTAAAAGTTTGAGGTCCACCTACCTACCTAATCTAGGAGTTACTGATCGAGTCCAAAGGCACTTGGGTAAAATCAAACAGTCAGGGCACAGCCCTTTTTGGAAGCTGAGCAGAGTTGCATGGACTCCCAGGGGTCTGCCTGACACCAAGTAGTTACTGATCGAGTCCAAAGGCACTTGGGTAAAATCAAACAGTCAGGGGACAGCCCTTTTTGGAAGCTGAGCAGAGTTGCATGGACTCCCAGGGGTCTGCCTGACACCAAGACAGCATGTTTCTAAAAGACATTGACTGATATTACTATCCCTGGGTGACTAGTGCATTGATCAAGGCTCAAAGCATTCCCCCAAAGCAGTCAGGCACATGCACACAGATACAAAGAGTGAACATGACATTGAAGGTCATCGGGCAGGACATGGGCCTTGGTGTCAGACAGAAAGTTTCACTACTCAATATAGAACTTTTCCTTTAGCCAGGACCCAAGGGCATGTTAAAAGTCAAATGCATGAATAGGATCACAATTTCCACCTTACACCTAGACTGAAATTCAAAATGTAAAGACATGAAAATAAGATTATTGAGTGGGCCCCTGGTCTTCTAATACAGTATTTCTTCAGAATTCTCCCTTTTATGGAACATATGGCTTGTGTGGACTCAAAGAGATCGTAATATATCTCAGAGTCTGAAAAAGCAAGTTCATTGGCAAAAAAAAAAGTTTGTTGACCCCATTTCCTGCTCACTGGTCATCTCCACTGCCTTCCTCCTTCTTTATGTCCCTGATAAGTACAGCAAGTGCACTCAGGCCAGCGTTCCCATTACAAATCTATTGCAAACTAACCTGAATTTGGGGTGGCTTCTTACTTTACTTTAAAGCCCACAACCTTATTCCTTCTCCTTTTAGGACAGAGTCAGAGGCCAAGGGATGACATCACACCCCAGTGGACGCTGACCAGCATCACATATGTACTGGACCAGCAGATGGTACAAAAACGGAAGCCTATAGAGTGTTTCAGCCAGTATGCCCACCACTGAGGAAATTAAAGAAACTCTTCACAAAAGTTTTGGGGGATCTGTGTAACAGACTTCCAGAACAAGAAGTCTGGCTTCCTCCAGAGGCAAATTTAACATTGATAATGCTGAGTTCATTCACAACTAGAACTCAACATGTATCTGGAATAATGAGCTATTTCTTCACCAAACAGAGAAGCCTAAACCCAGATCCCTGCAAACTTCTCAATGTTTCTACAACTTGAGACCTAATCACACTGATAATAATATGAAAATACACAAACTGTGCCTTAACAAACACAAGTAGTTCTCCCCAACATGTATTTATGACCCTCCAAGAGAAGAAATTAGAATAATTTTGCATTGTCAGTAACAAACTGTACTTTTAATTGTTTCCTTTGTGTACGAAAACTGTGTTTAAGACCTTGGATTAATCTGCTGAGGGAGTCTGACTGCAAATGCCTAGAAAAAGATCCTAGAAATACATCAAAGAGTAAGGAAATATTCATTTTACCATTTTGTTCAACTAAAGCATTATTCATTCATTCATTCATTAGAACATTTTGAGATACATTTAGCCTAAATGACTCTGTGAATACAAGATCATTATGGCTTTTAGTACAGTTAATTACACAATACAATGAATGCTGTGTTGCAATTCAAGGCTTAGATCCAGGTCCCTGTGAGAGACTGTAAATCAGTGCACATCTAACATCTCAGAGGTTTTCCCACCGGCGACAGACTCTGCCTTCCAATGAGTCCCTTCCTTTGCATGGCAGTCCTCAGTGCATGAGTCCAAAAAGGGTTGCCTTCCTGTCCACATGCTGACTGGCTTCTTTCTTAGAAAACTTTCTTTTGGGTTGGAGAAGGTCATGTAGCTCTTAATATCGGAGGGCTCAGCTACAGCAGCATTGCTTGACACTGGCCAAAGGTATCAGAAAAGGTCTGTACATGGAAATTGTTGTAGTGGCAAAAATCACCAACTAAGTAATCAATCATATTTTGCATGGTAAATCTGATCAGTTGCTCTGTGATTAGTCCCAAGTGACCTAAAATCACTGTAAAGCTGATCTGGTCTGAGGTAGCTCAAGGGATGACTTTGACCACAACCAGTTGCCAATTGTCTGTTGCAAGACAAAGCATTTAAACAAATCTCAACAATATTAGCAATACACACCCAGGAAAAAGCATCAAGTTTCTACACAGGCCCTTTTGCATAAACAAATTCTATAAAAATTATAGGTACAAGAGTAGAGATTAGCAATTTCTACATAGTAAATTTACATGCCTAATGATTCAAAATGCTGAAATTGCTACAATTTTTTTCCATTTTATTATCACCTTGTTACAGATACCTCCTTTCGTTTTCACAAAACCCTGTAACAATTTTAACAAAGAGAATTCCTTTTACAGCTCCAATGTAGAAAACACTACATCTTTATTATTTAAAAGTTTGAAAGACACTTTTATTTCAACCATAGAAAAGTGAGGTGGAAGTTTTAGTAGTAATAAAATGCAGTTTTAAGAATTTATTTCAAAGTAGCTTGTTTTTTTTGCAATGTGTCCTAAAATCGTAAACCTTTAAAGTAGGACAAGATCTTGGAGTGGATCTAGTCTGGCCCCACCTCTTCATCTCAGAGATGAGGAAAGTGAGACCGGCAAAGACGAAGCGATTCTCCCATGCCACCCACGCAGGGAGCGAGAATGGCAAAACCAGACCTGGAATTCATTTCTTCTAGCTCCCAGCCTAGTGCATCCCCGCCCCACCTTCCCACCTCTTTCTTGGTAATTGTATCTTTGCTACTTATTTTTTCAGAAGTCTCTCGAGTTCCAAAAATCCTACATGTCCCAAGTTATCCCTTTAAGGAAACCAAAATATCCTGTGTAGTTATTTTTAATCAACACAAAACTTTTTCCCTGTGATTTTCTTACTTGAAGGAGCTTTTGTTCTCTTGCTGCCACTTATGTTGCAAACTCTTAATATTTTATTGTTTTCATTTAACCAGTATTAACTGAGTACCTACTGTGTACCAAGTCACTGAGCCAGGCATTAAGAAATAGAAGGTGAACATGGTATTACCCCTGCCTCCAAGGAGCTATGGGCTAGTGGTGTGAGTGTGGTGAGTGTTTTGATGGGGTGCACAAGTTACCATTACAGCCCTTAGCAGCAACAGCTGATCCATACCAGAAATCTCAGTGACACCTCCTCAGAAACAGTGACATAAAAGTAAGTCACACAAAAGGTGAGTCCTAAAGGATGAGTAGGAGTTAGTCATGCAAAAATATGGGCCAGAGAGAACTGACACAATTCAGAAACTGCAAGTAGCCCCAAATGAATGGAGACACATGTTCTAGGCTAGTTAGGATTGGGAGAAATGGGTTGCTCACTTCTCTAGATTTATAGCTTGTCACTGGCCCCTGTACAAAGATTTTCTAAGTGTTTAATGCATCTAAGCCAATAGTCTTCAAATGTTTTGTCTTTAGACCATTTGGGTGGATAAAGTCCCTATGGATAGGGTAATTAATGTCCCACTTTGCCTGGGACAGTCCTAGTTTATGTCTGTGGCCCTGACATTAGTAACAGTGCCCCTTTTACTCTCAAACATGCTCTGATTTGAACAATATATGTTCATCCTACTTATAGGCCATCTACCATAATCTTCTATGCACAGGTACATGTGCACACTCACGGCTATGGGCACAGTTTTTTCATCCCTTAAAAACTAGATTTTCACTGTGTTTGAGTATTGTGGGTATCATTTTGCCTAGCCTGCCTCATTTTACAGATGGAGAGATGTAGTGAAAAAAAATCTCTTAAGCATTTGGTGTCACTGGTACTGTGGCAGTGCCTCGAGAAACCTTGCTGTTATAGTATCTACAATGGAATGCCTGCAAACACCACCTCTGCTGTCCACTCTCTAAGTCTATGAGGAGAAAACTCAGTGCCGGATTAAGGAAGTAGATTTTGTAGCTTCTGCAGTGTGAAAAAGTATTATGAGGATTAAATGAGTGGGTAAATGCATATAAAATGTGCTATACTGGCAGAAAAGTACAATGCAGCTGTCAGTACTAAGGTTAATTGCTTTAACTTCAGATGGTGGAGGAGCCTCTGCTTTGCTGAAATATTCTGAAACATTGTATGCTCCTGTCTTTTTGAGTTTGACCACTGACCCACTCCACTGTTTCCAAATAGTAAACTAGAGCCAGACTCAGCCACACCAGAATGGCCCAAATCACTGAGACTGCAGAGCCCCCAAGTCAATCTGCAACGAAGAGGGATTGAAGTGGCAACAATTCAAGGCTTTAAGAAGCAAAGATATAAGCCTGCTGACTCATTTTCTGCAGAGAAATCTTTCTTCAGACAGGCGTCCATCTCTCTACCCATCAAGGAACCCACCAAACACTTGCTCATACTGGCGGGGACCGATGTTTGAACCCACCTAATTTTGAAAACCTCTTGGGAGATGTAGAGGGTGAAAAGGACTCAAGAGAACCCATGGTGTCATGGAAACATCCCCAGCTGCAAGTCCAAAGGCCCAGATTCTATTTCAGCAATGCCACTTGCATGCTGTGTGACTCTGGACACCACTTCACCTCTGTGAGCCTCTGCTCCTCATCTACAGAACGAGCAGGCTGAGCTGGGATGTGTCTAAGAGCCCCCAGCTCTGAGAGTCTCATTAGGAGTCTATGGAACAGCCTGGCATGTTAAATTGGCTTTTAGTATGATATGCTTAAATGACGCCATAAAAGAAAAAGAGAGCCTATGATGAGGAAACTAGGAGCCAGACTAATTTAAAAGTTGTCCAAGAATATACATTTGAAGTGTGTAACTTGTTTAAAGTATGCTAAAATCAATAAATAGAAAGGGAGAATACTTTCTGTCTAGAAGAATGCGGTTCCAAGTAGACCAACACTGGTCTGATGCTTTAAAATGTCAAAAAGAGGAGCAGTTCGTAAGTCTGAATCTCAACCCCACAATACCAACCAGGAAGGTGAGCCAGACACACAAATACTGCTGAACTTTCTCTAGGTTTTGAGTACCACACCCGCTCTGAAACTAGCATCGCAAAATTCATTCTGAGTTCCAAGATAGAGCTGAAAATGTCCTCAGAAATATTTTCTCCTCTGTAAATCACCCCGCTGTGCCTCACCACCACCAGAACCTCCCAGCCCTGTACCTTCTTCATATTCTTACCTTGTATGGTTAAGTGATCTTATTCCCTAGATGGCATTCCTGGCGCCCAAGGAATGGGAGCTGGACTTGCTGCGGATTGGGGGGATGAGATGCGACAGGCTAGCCTTGGAAAATAACCCATTATGCCCACCTTGTCCACCATTTCGAGTAAGCTCAAATAATTATTTTATGAATTGCCCTAAAAAGGGGAATCATCAGCCTTGCTGCCCAATTTTGCTTACCTGGAGTTACAGTTACGCTGGAAAACACGCGGCACAGGAAAAGGCAAGCGAGGCGCAGACGCCCTGGATGTGGAAACAGCCCCGGCTGGGGCGGGAGGAGCAGCTCGCTCACCTGCCCGGCGCCGCCACGCCCACCGGGGCCACGCCCCACCTGCACTCGGGCTGTCCCGCCCCGCTGCACTCTCTGCTCTTACTCATGCCACTTGGCAGCTTGTCCCTGATCGAAAGCAATGATTCAGGCTGAAGTTGCTGTTGTCTGCACAGCTTCTAAAGGCCTCCAACATGCTCAGGCAGGAAGGAGCTGTCCGGATCCGGCCTTGAGCTAAATACATACATACATACAGAAAGGCAACCCCAGCAGCCCACGCAGGACCAGACCAGGTGAACTAATATATGAAATAAAAGGAATATGTGATGATATTAATCCTACAAGCTTCTCAAACATGTTAGTGGCACAAAGAGTACTCTCCGTCCTCTGTGTAAACTGCAATAGCTCATTCTGTTAGATGTCAAAAGACGTAGCCATCTATTAAACAGAAAGGCAATCACAAAAGAAAAACATGGATATATATTTATATTTATATATATTATAATATTTAATACCAAATTGGTAGGCGAAATTGTTTGATGGTGGCAGAGGGAGTGTCCAATAAAACACTGTGATTAGGGTATGCAGCCTTGCTCTGAAATCTCTTTGTGGAGCCTGCTCTGAAGATCCTCCGGTTTTGCTGTCTCCTGCAGCTCTTCCATTCAGCTGGCCCTTCTCTCTTCCTACCAAATCTGTTCTCAGGAAAGAACCTGAAAATGAGCCAGTGGCTTCTCTGCTGTGCTCATTCAATATTGCTTATTGCTCATAAACCACATCGTTTTATAATAATCTATTTATTTTACAGTCTCCTCCATGTGACTATGAGAATTTTAAAGAGACGGGCCAAGACTCATTCATTTTTGTAACACCAGCACTTGGTATGGACTTTATATACAGTATGCAGTCAATAAATGCTTGCCAACTAAATGAATGAGAGCAACTCACTATGCTAAATTAAGATTGACTGATAGCATCCCCTTCTCCCTCATCACGGGCATTTTATTATTAACCAGGATCAAAGTCATAAACTAAATGAGTTAAACTCTAAAGGAGAATTTCCAGCAGCAATGGAGCAAGCGGAGGCAAAGTCATAGGAGGGGGATGTGGGCAGGATGCCTCTTAAAAATTACTTTATCCAGCTGTAGTTGGGAAAATGTGGGTTTGAGGGCAGAGGAATAAATTTGCAAACTTGTTCTACCTCTCATTGCTTGAGATATCCTAAACTGCTAAATCTCTCTAGAAATATCTCATTTTACAGATAGAGAATCTCATACTCTCATGAGTACAAGATCTACAATAAGCGTTATAGGGTAAAAAGTACACATCCTCAAGGAAATACTTGAAAAGGTCAATGTTGTCAGTTGTTAGCATGTGAACTTACAGGCATGAGACATAGAAAAAGGTTTTGCTCATACTAATATCTCAGAGAACCACATATCAAAATAACTATGTGTTATTGTTGTCATGTATAATCTTCAATCTCTCACCTCATGAAAAGCCAACTCTAAAGTTCTTTTGATCTTCCTTCCTCTTGATGAAATTTGAACTTCTAGGAAGTAGATATAAAACCAAATTTTACAGTTTTGTGTATAATATACTATACAACTCACTTATGTTTATTGTTGACTGCCTTCTCCAGCAGGGATTTCATTCTTTTTTTTTTTTTTTTTTTTTTTTTTTTTTTTTTCTGTCTTATTCACTGATGTATCCCATGAACTTAGAACAGTATCTGGCACATGGTGGGTATCCGGCACATAGTGGGTATAAAATTAACAAATGGCAAATAACCCTGCCTGAGGATAAGGCAGATTGCACGGAATGTTGCTGATTCAAATAAGGATAAATTCACCCGATAAATTTGAAATCAGTCTGACATTTCCTTAAATACCAGCTATGTTTCTTTCAGTTCATTATAGATACTCAAGACCACTACGTCTGATTCATCCCAAACACTTTACATTTGTAAAATAGATGTTTCTTTAAAAAATATTTAGTGGGGGGCCGACCCCGTGGCGCACTCGGGAGAGTACAGCCGGGTTCGGATCCTATATGGGGATGGCCCCATGCGCTCACTGGCTGAGCGCGGTGTGGCCGGTCACAAAAAAAAGACAAAAAATATATATATATATTTAGTGGGAAATGGTACACCTGTTTGTAGGAAAAAGCATTTGCTCTGTAATTCCAAAAATAATCCATAATGTTCTCTCACTATTTTATTAACCGTATATTAAAAGGAGTAGTTTGTGTTTTTTGGATTTTTTTTTTTTTTTGAGAAGAGAAATATAGCTTAAAGAATAAATTATCCATTCATTCATTATACAGTTTTATCAAACAATAATTTCCTGTAGTTCAACAAAAGTAACCATTGGCTCAAATATTTAATAACCTAGGAAACTGTCTTGTTGATGCTTTTTCTTACCTGTAGGTAGAAACATTGCAAACATTATAACTCAGTTACTCAGCATACTGGCTGAGGGACAGCAGAACACACCCAGCCACTCCCAGGAACAATTCAGAGGCTCTTTGTTATAGCATGCTTAGAATATCTTTTCTCTCTCTCTCTATCCCCCTCCCTCCTTTCCTCCCTCCCCAACTCCTTCTCTCTACTTTTCTACAAAGAGAAGTTTGAGCCGCAAATTCCTGACTATTCTCCCCAGTTACCTACAAATCATCAAGTGTTTTCTTCCCCACTGATAAGTATGATTCCCACTGATTCATACAACACCTCTCCCTACAATCGAGGAGTGTTATCCTCGCACCTTTCCAACAGTTCACAGAAAGTCCACAGTGAAAGCTCCCACCTAGTCACGAGGACTCTTATCTCCTTTTCACATGTGAAGAAACTGAGTCAGGAAAGATAAAGTGACTTTACCTTGGAGTTTCTGATTGGCACAGAAAAAATACGTTTACAAAATCTCAGATTTATAGCCTTTTCCCCTAACTGCTCCATTTTGAGAATTCAACAGTTTTATGCTTTTTTGTCTTATCAATTTCTAGTGTTCATCTAGAAGAAATTTTATGCTAATGATATCCTGTTATAGAAAATAACTTACATGAAACTTTCTACTAAGAAGCAAACTAAATGGAAAAAAAGACAACAGTGAAAAAAAAATAAAGAGTTAAAGCAGAACCCCAGAGTTAAGCCACAGACAACCAGATAACAAAAGTGGCACTATTTGCCTTTAAAATGCTTAAAACTGTGTGTAAAGATATATCTGAGAAGAAAAATTAAATATCAAAACACTTAGTTTTGGCTGATAAATGTAGAGAAGAGTGAAGTGACAATGTGGGAAAAGGAATTCACCTTGGAGTCAATTCTGAGCTACACTTCGCCACTTATTAGGTATTAATTAACCATTAGCAAGAAACTCAACATCTCTGGGCTGCAGCGTCCTCCATACTAAAAAGGAAGCAGGTGGGGGTGGGGCTGCACAGGTTGTCCTTACAAGTTCCTTTTAGATGTAAAGGTCAGGGAGTAAAATCCTGCCTTTACCTGACCAAAAAGAGCTTAATTACTCTTGAAAATTATAGTATGGAATGCATTTGGATGTGACATAAAAATGAAATAAAATTTTTAAATATTTAGTTCGTTAATGACTGGATTTTAATTCATTGGGTAATAAAGCTATTTTATTACCCAATGAATTAAAAATCAGTCACCTCACATTCAGTTGTTCAAATACTTGTGTATATAAAAGATTTTATAATTTTCTTTTCATATGTAATTTTCATAGGACAAAAAGAACAAATACAAGGATCAAAATAAAACTTTTCCAAAATATCCAGTAGAAATAAGAATTTCAATACAGCTGGTAGGAATGTAAATTGGTCAACTTTTAGGGGAAAACACTTGGTATACAATAAGTCACCTTTTTTATATTCATCTCCTTTGACTCAATAATACAGCTTTTATAAATTGTTCTTAAGGAAATAATTACAGATAATGTTAATGATTAGATATAAAAATGTCCATTGTGATATTATTTATAACGGAAATACTAGAAATGAATGTCAATAAATAATTAAATATATGTTTTCAGAGTAATGTTCACAAGATTAAGTTTCATAAAAGTAAGTTACAAAGTATATATATTGTAATTCCAATTTTATTTAATCAAAACTATATTTTCATAACCTCTGGAGAGTACGTTCTAGGAGCTTTTTGCTTAAGGGTTGCTTAGTTTTATATTAGCAAGTTATATATTTAGAAGACTTGAAGAAAACACACAAAATAATTTTAACAATAGTAATTTCTGGTTGGTGAGATTAAAGATGATTTTTATTTTCTTTCTATGGTTTGCTGTATCTTCCAAATTTCCTACAGTCATCATCTATCACTTTTTATGGTTAAAAAGTTACGTTTCCTATGAGGTAAAAATGCCAGAGTTTCCCTTGATGAAGTGTAGGACCTCAGTTACCCAAAGGAATCTGGTGTTGCACCTGAGAGGGGCCTAGACACGGCGCCCCACCCCATGCCCAGGTGAGCCAGGCTGAGGGGTTCGGAGCCCGAGGCCCTGGGGAGCTCAGTGCACCTCCCAGAGAACCAGCCGGCTCGCCGGGCGGAGATTAGAGCAAGTGGGGACAGGCTTGATTTTCTTTCTCCCTCCTCCTCCGCGGCACCAACCAATGTGCTGACTCAGTTGCGGGCCATGATCTCTGCCTCGATACAGGACGCAACTAAAGCGTGTCAAGGAGAAGCAAAGCTCCGCTGTAAAGGAAGCTTGGGGATCACGAAGTTCAAATTCCTTGTTTCCAAATGGTGAAACGAAGCGTACGCCTAAAGTGCCTTACCTGCACAGTTTTTAAAGTGATATGAGTAAGACCTTTTATACCTGCCTTGCCATCACCATTTTATATAAAGTCTATTTTTATTCCATTCTATAAATGAAAAGGAAGATAATCCAGATGTTCGAGAGTATTGAGTAATTTCCCCCGGGGCACAATGTTAGTGAATGTAGAACCGGATTTAAATCCGGGTAGTGCTCTTAACAAATGAGCTATACTCTTGTGTTTAATCTGAGATTAAATGTACCCATTCCTGTGTGCAGTATAAGAAATACTTCTTCCTCTCATAAGCACTCAGTTCTATGTGAGGACAGGACCAACTCAATGAGAGAGAGAGAAAATGTAGGAATTTACAGGTCTCAGAAACATGAGGTCAATGGCTTCACTTGGAAAGGGAGGAAATTTTCATGGAGGCTTCAGAGGAAGTTTCGGGGGGAGGGAGAAATGTGTCAATTTATATATGTATGTAAGGCACCATGGCACCATGCTAGACCCTTCTGATGAGAACTCTTTAAGTCCTGGTCTCTACCTTCTAAGATAGGATATAAGAATGATTCCTTCTATCCAGCATCCTCAATTTCCCACAAACCTGCAGGGCCCTAGGGTTCACTTGTAGTGCCAAGTGCTTCCAATGTGGACACCCGGGACCACACATGTTCTCCCTGAGCCCCTTTCTTACTTCTACCCCTTCATTCACATCCACATACTATTTGCATTTGTACCTGGTCCCTCCTAGACCCTGAGCCAGCCTAGGGCAGGGACCACAGTTTATGAGCACGTGCCTACTCCCCTCCTAGAACTCACACAATGCTTTGCACACTAAACATTAAATAAATATGGCCTAAATTTTTAAAAGGACACAGGAGCAAATATCTAGTAGTAGAAACCAGAAAATTATCTATACCAACAGCATAGTAGAGACAATGATTGTTAGAAAAGGAAGTGGTGTCCGAGAAGTGAATGCTGCTATTTTAATATTTGGAAGCATAAAGAATTAAAAATTATAGTAAGTAAATCAGAAGGTTTTCTTATTCAATGAGATCAAAATGCATATGCTACTGGTACTTCAACATTGCTGTGCATCATGATCCTTGGGGTGGGGAATGGAGGGTCAGGAGAGGAAGCTCACTCAAATCGCACATTCCCAGTCCCAAGCCCCAGAAACTGTGATGCAGTAGGTCTAGGTGGAGGCCTGGAGGTCGGAATTCCTTCCAGCAATTTGGAACTGATTGTTCACAAATCAGACTCTTGGAAACACAGGTTTCTGGCAGGTTCTGTGCTGACACAGGCTGTACAGTGGTTGGCACCGATTCTGGCATGAGATGGCTGGTTCCAGGTCTGCCATTTACTGACTCCAAGGCCCTGAGCAAATGACTAAATCTCACTATGCCTCAGTCCCTTCATCTGCGAAATGGGGGTGATATCAGCAACTCCTCAGAGGGTTATAACGAGAACTAAATGAGATAATACATGTAAAGTGCTTAGAATATTGCCTGCCACCAGTAAATGTTCCATAAACATTCACTATCATGATTTTTGCTCTCTAAAAGCTGTAGTGAAGTTACAAACCTCAGAGAGGTTAGCTTTAGCCCTATAGTAGGTATAGAGAGAAAAAGGTAGACTTTTTTTAATTGGAGGAAAAATTGATAGTCTTTAAATCTTTTTTTTTTTTTTTTTTTTTTTTTTTTTTTTGGTTGTTACATCTAAATATATTTCATTGCATGGAAGGGTTATATGTATTTATAATGCCTACTCGTATACCTGGTTCACCAAAACCATCCTAGAATTAGTCATTTTGTTAAAATAATTGCTACTTTAATGGCCATAAAATGCAGTCTCAAAGTTACCTTCATTTACATATTTTGTTTTTACAAATGATGTATTTATCAATGCATCTTTTGAAAATTTTATTTTCTTTGCCTGATTATTTGAATATTTATGTTTCTTATAAATCTGAAGAAAATGTGTGCATTTTAGTAAAAGAGGTGAGAATGTGGATTGGATTTGATAATTATTTTTTATTTTTTATTTTTTTTCCTTTTTGGTGTCCGGCAACGGGATCGCAACCCTCGGTGTTGCGTTCGCACCTCGCTCAGCCAGTGAGCGGGAACCGGTCTGTATGTGGGACCCGAACCCTCGGCGGGAGCGCCGCCATGCTCCCAAGCAGCGCACTGTAGCAGTGCGCCACCGGGCTGGCCCCATAGTCTTTAAATCTTGAGAGGAATTAAGAATCACTGGCTATATCAAACATGCACACACGTACACAATTTACATGAAATTTTCATTTTCTACCTTTGGGTCGTGGTGTCTTATAAACATAAAAAAAATTAGAATAAAAGTGAAAGGTACTCATAGTAAGAGAGGAGGATTAAGATTTCAAAGAGAAGAGTGTATATTTAATAGTCTATATTAAATTTTGTATTAAATAATGAGTTTTTGTCATTACTATCACTATAGCAATATATTATCATAATTATAGTGTTTTGCAGCTTATAAGTTCTTACTATATACCCAGCCTTTTCCCAAAGCAATTATACATGTATTATCTCTTTTAAACCACACAATAACCCAGTTATGTATTATAATCCCCTTTTACAAATGAGAAAAGTGATATTAGTAGTTGTTAGTAAGAGGTGGAGTCAAGCTCACACTTAGAACTCAGTGAGACTGTAAATACCACACTGCCTTCCAATGTTTAAAAGAAAAAAAGGTAAAAAATAAATCTCAATTCCTAAATATAGCTCAGAAACGGAAGAAAATGAATGAACCAAAAAATAATTTTCTTAACATTTATTATCAGTTTTCTTCTCAAAGGAGATTTTGAAGGGAAAACGCAAAGACTCACCACAAAGCCGAGCCACCACTCCGACTCCCTTGACAGCCCCAGGCTCCGTCCTGCCTCAGGTTTTCAGTGCCATTCACTGGCGGGGACGTTGTGGCTGCCCTCCATGAGAAGAGTGTCCCACACGCTGCTCCTTATGGAGATAGATTCTTGCACACCCCTAACTGAATTATATTGTCAGTTACACCACATATTAGTATAATGAAGGTCATGTTTTGCTCTCTTTGTATATGATAATGTGTCCTTGATATCAGTCTTAATCTTACTTTTTTCAGGATTCCAGGATTTGATGAGCAAATCAGTGTCAACCTATCCTTACCAGTCATCACAGGAAGATATCATTAGCCAGAGAAGGAGGAGCCTGAAGAAAGTGGAGCCAGTTTTCGAGTAGATTTGGAGTAGGAAGAAGGTGTGTAAGAATTGCAGGATTTCTCGCCCTCCCCCTGTACCTGTCCAAAAGATTACAAGGATGCCTTTAAATAGCAGAGCAGCCATAACATCAAAACTGGCTTTACGCTAGGGAAGGAGAAAAACTAAGAAGAAATGCAGTTCTTTAAAAAAAAAAAAGTCAATAAATGGATTTATGGGCACATTAGTTAAGAATGAAACAGAGAGAAGAAACATGAAGTGCAAATTAAATAGAGAGGAGATTTTTCCTACAGTAAATCAAAGACGTAGCATTTGAGTCATGAACTGAAAGTCTACATAAATGGAAGTTGTCAGCAGTTCTTTTTAGGAGGAGATAAATTGCCAAGACATCATAAAGCTCACCAAATGGGGTTTAGGTTAGGGGGTGTTGTTAGATGACTAAATAAGAAAAATCTAATGTCAGAAAGAGGCTTCTGGGTTTCTTCCTTTTGAAAAGGCCTTAGTTGATATGCTTTTCCCCCACTCTCGCACTGCTGACAGCGGGGTTTGTGCTGATGAGGCAAGCTTACCTAAGGTCTAGGCAATTACAGGCTGTTGGGGCAATTAGTCTGGGTGGAGAACACAAGTCCTGTATGTTCCAGCTCCAAGATGTTGGAATTATTTTAACTTCAATATTGGTACAATGAAAAATCTAAGCACCAACCCGGATGCTGAGAAGACTGATTCCCAAGAATTATTTCATTTCTTATTTGAACCAGGCTCACAATTACATGTCATCTTTCAGCATAAACTGAGTATGTTGAAAGTTTAATATAAATACTATCTTTGCTTTATACAAAAAAATAATCAGTATACACTAAATAGTTCTAACTTAGAAGAAAAAAACGACTGTCATCATCCATCTGCCTGGTGTGCAATAATTGAGAAGTCTGAATCTAGTGAAGAGTTTTCTGTTCTTGTCACACTATAGAAATACCCACAGTATCCATATCTAAATTATTGGTTTATAGTCATCTGACAAACATTTGCTCCTCAGCTACCATGTGTCAGGCATTTGAATATCAAATACTTCATTGATAGTGCCCATGCCACAAAGTGTCCTCAAGTTTCTGCACACTGCACAACTCAGGGTCTCCGAATTAAGCCAGTGTTCTCCAGCTCTCTTTTTCTCTGGCTTCCTTTGTACCTCCATTCCTCAGGATGAAATTAAAAATCAAGCCACATATAAATTATAACCTTATCTTTCATAGTAACGCCCTCTTTGCTTGGAGAAGGTGGCTCTCATAATTTGTTCAAGTCTTCATTATCTTATCTATAAAATGAAATTAATAACACCTACTTTTCTGGGGGAGATGGGAGTAATAATTATCCTTAAATGCTTTGAAGATGAAAAGTGCCACATTACTCTTTGTGGTCATTTTCTGGCCTAAGATGCTGAATTTTCCATTTTCATTGGCATGTTCTTCATGAAAACCAAAGATGAGACTGTACTAAAAGAATTTGTATGCTTAGTTTTTGGCACATGGGTGGGCATCATCTATATCTGCATTCTTCTACTGTTTTAAAGAATATGCTCTCCTAACCAACTTACTATTTTGAAAACTTATGCAAAAGAAAAAAAATCAACATTTATTTTGCTTTTTCTACACAAATCTTAGGTAACTAAATAATTGATAAGGAGAAGTTTTCTTTTTTAGGTATATTCCAGCTAATAAGTAGAGAAGAAATGAAAGAAATAGAAGCTGATGAATTAATGAATTAATACACCTTAGGCTGTAATTATTAATGGCTGATATCATCACAAAAAGAGACACAGATACTGTATATCACTCTGAATGTGTTTGAAATGTTTCATAATAAAAGTTTAAAAAGGAAAAAAAATTTAAAAATTAGAAAGAAAGAAATATACACCCTCTGAATACAAGAAGTCAGGGACACTGCTGGATAAAATGGGATATTTTTGAAGACAGACCATTTTACCAATTCAGGAAGGACTTCGGGGAAGAGTGGCATCAGCATGATCAGAACTAGGCAGAGGAGGAGGGGAAAGAAGAAAACCAGTCTGAAAGAGAAGCAGTTTGAAGCAGTTAATAAAGAGTGTCAGACACTTTATTAGACATCACAGATCGAGTAGAGGATAGCAGCTGAGAGCCCAGGCTCTGGACTCGAGTCTAATACCAGCTTCACACTTACTAGCTCTATGAACTTGGACCAACTGCTTACCTCTCTGTGCCTCAGTTTCCTCACTGTCACCTCTCCCCCAGGGTGACAGAGATGCAAAGGATTACTCAAGGCCCATTTCTTCTGAGCAGTGAGAAGCCCCAAAGGGGTTAATTTTCCACATTTTTAAAAAAATAATAAAATAAAATAAAAAAGAAGCAAATGTGGAGGAAACTAACATTTATAAAGCAGATGTATTTCACAGGGCCTAGCTTCCAAGGCCCTGTAGTTTCAGGTATAGACTAATGTTTTAGAATTACACATAGAAATGTTAAGCTTGAGAAAGACAGAATACTTTCCCTGGGCTAAAGTCTCTGTTGTAGATAAAGAATTGTAACACAGCAAAATTGCTGGCTCCAAGGGCAGATGTCCTTGGTGCAGCTAAACCTAATGATTGTTGCCATGACAATTATCTTACTGTTCTTTTGCAGCCACCTATGTTCATTTTCTGTAACTTTCTGGTCTGGAGAATAAATACTGAGAGAAGACCCCAGTTCAGTGTTAATTTTCCAAGGAATGCCTCTCTCTTGAGGGTTTGTGGAAAATTAAGCCCTTTGGGGCTTCTCACTACTCAAAAGAAATGGGCTTTGAGTAATCCTTTGCATCTCCGTCACCCTGAGGGAGAGGTGACACCTCACTTGTAATGTAGGAATGATAGTAGTGCCTACCTCATAAGGTTGTCATGATGATGAAATGAATTAATACAGGTAAAGTGCTCAGTCATAGCTTAGGATATTGTGATGCATGAAAAAAGCTATTATCTATAGGTTTTTAAATCTCATAAGCTAATGTTCAACATCACTGATTATCAGGGAAATATAAATTAAAACCACAATGAAATATCACTATATACTCTTAGAATTGCTAAACATAAAACAACTGGGCACATCAGCTGTTGGCAAGGATGTGGAGCAACTGGAACTCTCAGACACTGTTGTTGAGAATATAAAAAAGTATAATTACTTTGAAAAGCAATTTGGCAGTTTCTTTTAAAGAAAAATATACACTTAGCATATGATCCAACAATTCCACCTAAGAGAAATGAAGGCATATGTTCATACAAACACTCATACAAAAATATTCATAACAGCATTATTTATAATAGCAAAAAAAGAAGAAATAAAAACAACCCAAATGTCTATTTGCAGATACATAGATGAATTTTAGTATGTTCATACAATAGAATACTACTCTGCAATTTTAAAAAATAAAAACATATAGCAACATGAATGAGTCTCAAAACATTATGCTGAACTAAAGTAGCTAGACATGAAAGAGTACCTTCTGTATAATTTCATTTACACAAAACTATAGAAAAGATGAATGTCATCTGTAATGACAGAAAGAGATCAGTGTTTGCCTTAGGCCAGGAGTGGGATTGACTGGGCAGGGGCAAAGAGAACCTTTGGGGTAATGGAAATGTTCCATATTTTCATTGCAGTGATGAATACATGGAAGCTTGCTTTTGTCAAAACTCATTGCACTGTACAACGAAAGTAGGCATGTTTTATTATATGTACATTATACCTCAATAAAATTGATGTGTTTTTAATCCAGTGAGCTAAATGAATGTGTAAGCCTCTATTGGAACCTGAACCAGATAAAAGGAAGGAGGGAGGGAGGGAGGGAGGGAGGGAGGGAGGGAGGGAGGGAAGGAAGGAAGGAAGGAAGGAAGGAAAGATATTTTTTCTTTAGTTATATAAAATATTACTGAGACAACTAGAAAAATTCAAATGAAGTCTGTGGATTAGATAATGGTAATGATATTATACCAAGGGTAATTCCCTGATTTTGACACTTGTATTATGTATATGTAAGAAAATGTCATTGTTTTAAGGAAATACATATTGAAATATTTAGAGGTAACGGGGCAACATGTCTGCAATTATTCTCAAGTGATTCAGAGAGAAAGACAGACAGAATAATAAAGCAATTGTGGTAAAATAACATTTGGAGAATTGGGGTGATGGGTATATGGAAATTATTTGTATTACTATTGCAATTTTTCTGTAACTCAGAAAATTTTTTTAAAAATCAGTTTGAACAAACAAAGTAGGTGGAATTTTAAACATTAGTGGTGACTTCACTTACACAATAATTCAACTGAATTGGGAATATCAAATCAAATGTTTTGAACCTGTGATAGAATATTCGAAGGAGCAGAGCCCCAGAACTGTCCTAAAAGAATCTTGGGGTTCCACTGAGACAAGAAGAAACCAGGGTGGTCCACTGGTGAGGGTCTGCACAACAGCCCTGCCCAATGAGCAAGTGTGGGGGTGGCAAACTCAAGGGCCAGTCATTTGCATTCAAAGTTCAGGTCTGAGGAGATCAAGCTTCCTCCTCCAACCTCCCATCCCCCATACCTGCTCTCCTTGCCCCAGAGAATTGTCGAGAGGAAGCTCTGGAAGCTGAGATAAAGGATGAGTAAATGAAGCAATATAATTTTAGGAGAGTCAAGAGTATCCATTGTTTATACAATATGTTTTTTTGTTTTTCTCTTCATTTTCTTATATTTGTACAGGATACTGTTAGAAACTCACCAAAATGACCCTGTCGAGAGGGAAGAGGGAAAAAGAGAAAGATAATATGGTTTTAGGTTGGAGATTTCAGTACCTATTCTGACATTCCTAAAGTATTTGAAATGGACAAGGGTTGTGCCACCCTGTTTTTGCTTCTCAGCTGAAGATTGCTTTATTCATTTCATAGCAGTGGTTGGGGGTTATCATGGTATTAGCCAGACAAGGAGGGTGTTCAATTCATGCTTCCACCCACTTACCACTCTCCACATACAGAATATCAACACAGAAAGGGGATGAAGCTAACCTGAAAAGGGGGAAATGGTAGCATAAAAAATGGGCAAAAGTTTTCTATTTCCATTAATATATGTCTAGATAAATCTGACCAACCTTCACACTAAAGACCACTCAGAAAACTGGAGCTGGTCAAAATGTAAAACAATGTCCTTTTGAAGGCATGGGAGAACTAAAAAGATAGTGAAGAATTATGTCAAAATACAAAAGAAGATGGCAATCCAGAGAGGCAGATCTCACATTTGACTCTGTTTTTCCAGCACTTGCCAATTCTGGAAGAGATGGCTGAGGGGCTGAGTACTATTTGGGACAATCTCACAGGAAGAAGGAGACAAAAGCAGGAGCCAAGGGACTCCCAAGGGCTAGGGACAGCCTGGTAAACTGTCTGAGCTCTGGTTTGAGACCCCAAAGATCTGCACTCTGGGGTAAACGTGAATTGGTATTGCATGATCCTTTGCAAGAACCGCAGATGGGTTTTGAATCCTCTCAGTCTGTGAAATGGGAATACAGTGGTCCAGATTGCTAATGGTCCCAGATGCTTAGGAGAAGCAAATGTAAATTCTCTTTGAATAAGATACTATCCTGGGCCTCAAATTAAACCAAAAACAATACTGAAAATGCAAAGATGGCATGCAGTAAAAAAGAAATCACCATCATCATCATCATCATCATCATCATCATCATCATTATCATCTGGCACACTAGGAAGCAAGACAAAGTAAATGAGGACAAGATGAAAAACTAATAACAGAAACAGACCCAAAGGGGCTCCATATGTTGTACATTTGGTTAAACATTATTCTAAGTGTGTTTGTGAGGATGTTTTTGGATGAGATTAACATTTGAATCAGTAGACTAAGAGAAGCAGATTGCCCTCCCCACTGTGGGTGGGCCTCATCCAATCCGCTAAAGGCCCAAAAAGAACAAGAAGGTTGGGTGAGAAAGGGTTCAGTCTCTCTGACTGACTGTCTTTGAGCTAGGACGTTAGTCTTCTCCTGCCTTCAGACTCAGACTCCGACTAGAACTTATGCCATCAGCTTTGCTGATTTCTTAGGCCTTTGGACTCAGACTGGAACTATGCCCTCAGTCCTCTTGAGTCTCCAGCTTGCTGACTGCAGATTTGGGACTTCCTGGCCTCCATAACTGCGTGAGCCAATTTCTTATTATTTGTGTGTGTGTGTGTGTGTGTGTTTGTGCTTGCATGTCCTATTAGAGATAGATAGATAGATAGATAGATAGATAGATAGATAGATAGATAGATAGATAGATTAGATAGATAGATAGACAGACAAACAGATACATAGACAGATAGATGTATCTCTGGAGAACCCAAACCAATACAGATTTTGGTAATGAGGGTGGAGTTCTGCTGTAACAAATACTTAAACACGTGGAAGCAGCTTTGAAACTGGGTAATAGGTAGAGGCTGGAAGAGTTTGGAGGTACATACTGGAAATATGGATGTTAAGAGCAATTATAATGAGTTCTCAGATGGAAAAGAGAAATATGTATTAGAAACTGAAGAAAAAGCAATCTTTGTTAGAAAGTGGTAAAGGGACCAATTTACAACTATTAAAAAGCAACAACTGCCAAGCTGGGGCCCACTAGACCTCAAGCGAAGAGAAGAGATGTACGGAGTTCATGAAGGCAGGAGAAGCCACAATGAGAGAGAGAAAGGACCGCTCCAATTATTTCAAGCCCCAACCACTTCAAGGCTGGCCCTGGTGAGCACAAGAGCAAGGACTGGCAAAAGCCACTGCTGTGCCCTTTGTATGACGTTGCTTGGAGACTGCAGGAGAGAACAGGGTCTTGGTGGCCCCAGGCCAGCAACACCACTAACAGGGTTCCTGTGGACCCACATAGGAGTGAGGGGCCACAAACAACTGAAAAAAGGAGCCACTCAGAGGCCAGTGAGTCATCACAAGGGACCAGCACATGGCCCGCCCCATGGGAAGTCTTTGGAGTGCAAGTGGTGAGGGAGACAGGCCCATCAGCAGAACATTGGGGCACAGCTGATCTGCCCTCCAATCAGCACAGGACCACTCAGTGGAGATTGATCAGGAATATAGAACTGCAGGGGGTACAGTTTGCTGAAAAGACTCAGGCCGAGACCAGAGTTTCCACACTACCCAGGAGTACCAGATCTCACAAGACCCAGAAGTGCTTATGAGGTCAACAATTAAAACCTGAGCTGCACAAAAAGCCTTCCCCAGAGAATCAGCAGCAAAGCAGCAATTTAGCTCAACCACAGGGCTCAAGTGCTGGTCCCCACAGGAATTTTCCCCATTTTAGAAGTAAGTAAAGGACAACAAATTAGTTCTAGTGCAGAGTTTAAGCGGTGGGAATTGTGAAAAATCCAACACAGAACTGAAAGAAAAAGCAAAAAATCCACAGATCTGAGACAAAGTTCTGATATTAGCCAGTAAAGGTTTAACACCAGAATCCTATAAAACCTGAAAAGACCAGAAGCCCCCCAGGCTCCCAAGCCAGGGTTGGGAGAGGGCTGAGGGCCTCAGCTGTACCCCTCTGATGTCAGCATCTGGTCCAGCCATGACCACCAAGCCACCACAGGAAGTGTTCTGGGCCTCCAAGCCAGAGCAGTAGGGGGCTGAGGGCTTTAGCCATGCCTCCCCAACATGTGTATCCAGCCCAGTAACAACCACCAAGCCACCACTGGAAGAACCCCAGCCTCTCTTTCTGGAACAAGAGAGGTGCCACAGGCCTCAGCCATGCTTCACCATCCTTCCTTCCTTCTCCTCCCACCCTATCTCCCTCTCTTTTTCCCTCTCCCCTGCCCCCCAGCTGCTCCACAACAACATCTTAGAATGTAAGAAATAATAATAAACAAATAAATAAATAAACAAAAAACAAAACAAACAAAAAATAGACTAAATGTTCCAATTAGGCAAAATAACTTTTTAAAAAATTTTTAAAGAAAATTGCAAATAATTTGGTTGTATTGGGTTTGTGGTCTAGTGTTTTATGGAAAGTAGAACTTGAAAACAATAAAGGTAAATATTTATCTCAGAAGATTTCTAAGCAAAATGTTGAAGGAGGAGCTTGTTTCCTCCTGGCTTCCTATAGTAGAGTGCAAGAAGAGAAAAATGAATTGAAGAAGGAATTGCTACCCAAAAAGGAACCAAAACTTGAATATTTGGAAAATTCTCAGCCTATTCATATTGCAAAAAATGAGAAAGCACGCTTTAAAGAAAACTTATAGCTTAATTATCATTCAATGAAAACTTATGAGATTATACAAGGAGAAGCACTGCCAATTTGAACTGAAGGGCATAAAGATGGGACAAAATGAAGGAAGGCTGTTGAGCTCCTTTGATTTGATAGGATAAGACAACAGTACTATACAGCTGGCAACAAACTCTGTTCTTCAAGAAGAGGGAAAATGAGCCCCAATGTGATTCAGAAAATATCAAAGCCACCACCTCAGTTTCTACAGGCCAGATGGCCTCTGTCTGAAACCTTGGGGTAGGATCACCCTAAGGAGCCATGGGCATTAGACCCCTACCTCACACCATATAAAAAAATTAACTCAATATGGGTCATCAACTTAAATATTT
This sequence comes from Galeopterus variegatus, assembly GCF_000696425.1. Classification (NCBI taxonomy): domain Eukaryota; kingdom Metazoa; phylum Chordata; class Mammalia; order Dermoptera; family Cynocephalidae; genus Galeopterus; species Galeopterus variegatus. The sequence continues at coordinate 905,168 of NW_007726257.1, read as the reverse complement.
GAACAAATGCTATAAACTCTTAGAAGAAAATGTAGGAATAAATCTTTTGTGACCTTGGACTAAGCAATGGTTTCTTAGATATGACATCAAAAGCACAGCAACAAAAAAAAAAAAGTAAAAGTAAATTGGACTTCATCACAAAATTTTTGTGCTGCAAAGGACACCATCAAGAAAGTGAAAACATGATCCCCAGAATGGGACTAAATATTTGCAAATCAAATAAGGTACTTGTATCCAGAATATATAAAGAGTTCTTATCTCTCAAAAATTAAAAGACAACCCAATTCTTTTAAGTGGGCTAAGGATTTGAATAGCTATTTCTCCAAGGAAAATATACTAATGGCACATTAAAAGATGCCCAACATCACTAGTCATTAGGAAAATGCAAATAAAAACCACAATAAGATACCACTTCATACTCACTAAGATGGCTATAATCAGAAAGACAGAAAATAACTGGTGTTGTAGAAGATGTGGAGAAACTGGAATCCTCATACATTTCTGGTTGGAATGTAAAATAATACGGCTGCTTTGCAAAACAGTCTGGCAGTTCTTCAAATGTTAAACATAGTTACCACACGACCCAGAAATTCCATCCCTTGGTACCTACCCCTCAATATATGAAACATACATCCACAAAAATTCACGTATGAATGTTCATATCAACATTATTTATAATAGCTAAAAATGGAAACAAGCCAAATGTGCATCAACTGATCAGTGGATAAATAAAATGTGGTATATTCATACATGATATTATTCAGCCATAGAAACAAGGGAAACACTGATACATGCTACAACATAGATGAACCTTGAACATATTAGGCTAAGTGAAAGAAGCCAACACAAAAGGCCACATATTGTATGATTCCATCTATATGAGATTCCCAGAATAAGAAAATCTATAGAGACGGAAAATAGATTAATGGTTTCCTGGGACTGTGGGGAAGAGGAGGCAGGTTAGGGTGAAATGGGGAGTGACTGTTAATGTATACAGGGTTTCTTTCAGGAGTGACTCTGAAATTAAATAGTGTGGTGATGGTTGCACACTCTGTGAATATACCTTCAAAAAACCTCAACTGTATACGTTAAAAGGGTGAATTAATGGCATGTGAATTATACTTCTATTAAGTTGTTATTTAAACACAGGGAAAGTCATGTTGGAGGAAAACCGTGCTTTGCTGGACAGTCCTTGATAGACTCACGTGCTGTTTTCGAAGCTCTAGAGAAAAGATAAGAATGGGGCAGAGTGGTGATCAGACCAGCACTGGGGGATGGAGTGGGTGGAGTGAGTGAGGGCGGCAGGAGTGGCCATCCAGCCCCCACGTGGAAGGTGTCACTGCAGATCATGCAGAAGGAGGAAAGAGAAACTTATACTTGGCATAGACACATTGTGGAGTGGTTTGTTTGGCAATTATACATCATACAAAACTAATGCTTCTCAGTAACATTCTAGTTCTCATTTCAGAATACTACTGAAGAATCTAAAACCTAGAATGTTAGTCCCTCTTTCAAACTCAAAGCCTACCTTCAAAATTTTTGAGACGTTACTTACCGAGAAAAATGCACCCAATCAAACCTTATGTGAATACAGAAAATACGTAAGATTCATATATTTAATTGAAAGGAGCCCTTCCTTAATCCATGAGTTAATGGGGCAGTGGGTGGGGCAGTTAATGGAGGTGTCTAAGCAGCCCCAGGCTATTGGGCCGTCTCAGTGAGTAAGCTTGAGTCAGCCCAAAGCCACACCCTTGCCCAAGGAGTCTGGCGGCCGGTGATGTCACAGGTAAAGCAATGGAGAGAAGACTGGACCGTTGTCATCCCCCTCTGTAGAGGTTATGTCACTGCAACAGAGGGGCTGGGGAAGGGGCTCAGGATTAAATATGTTCTTTTAATTTTCACACATGAGATTTTTACACTGAGATTCAAAACAACTAGTGAACTTGGAGAAACAGGAGGCAATTGCTGTAGAAGGCCCCTGCCTGGGAGGAACTGACTGGTTTCCTGGCAGAAGTGTCCAGCCCGGCAAGTCGTCACTGGTATGTATGGAGGAGATTCGACTTTACCCTCTTTCCACAAAACCAGCATTCCTTATAAATCAGCAAACCCTGTTTTTAACCATTGACAATTCGTTGATCACTCATCACATTATGTGCATGCGACCTATCTAAGCCCTCGTGAAACAGGATGGCCACTCCTGCTGCCCTCATGGAAACAGATTTCAATGAGGGCAATTTTTTATTAATTTATTTTTTGTTTTGGTAATCAGTTCATTTGAATTCTAAAACTGAATCAAGCAAATTTGTTTTTGTTTTTCCACAGCCATCTCTCAGTGGAAGGAGGCAGCTAAGATATATAGAGAAGGACTTTGGCCCCAGAATCCAGTGCCAGTTCCAACACTCATCAAGATATATGTCCTCAGATTAATTATACAACTTTCTGAGTCTCAGTTTTTTTTATCAACATGAATAATTATGCCTAACTCATAGAATTGTTGGAAGCTTTAAATAAACATCTTAAGTTGTGAGTTATCGTCATTCTCTCCAAGAAGTGCAATTCATGATAGTCAGTGTTGCCCTAGACACCCATTTGTCTAGCCGGGATCCTCCCTGCTCTGGCTGCATGTTAGGATCACCTGGGAGCATTTCATAAACACAGTTCCCAAGCTCTACCCCCAGAAATTCTGGTGTAACTGATATGGGGTGGGACCCAGGCATCAGTATTTTTTAAAAACTCTTAGGCAATTCTAAATAGCAGCTGGGGTTGAGAATTAGTTTCAAAAGAACCACCTGGGTTGATTATAAAATAAGGTTTCCAGGGCAGGGCCCCACCCTATGCCTACTGATTCAGAATTTCTGGGAGGAGCCAGAAAATCTCCATTTTTAACACTTTCCCCAGGTAAATAGAATGTACACTAAAATTCGAGACCAGGAAGGAAGGCAGGGGGAGACAAGTGTAAACCAATGCTTCCTAAATCTGCCTACAAAGACAGTTCTCTGAACCCCACTCCCAGAAAGAGTGATCTTTTTTAATATCTCTTCAAGTGTTCTAAAATTTGGGGACCACTCATGTAAACTACTATTTCTATTATTCAGATGTAAAGGACCAAGTGTGTGATACATGATCCAAAACCTGTATTCAGGATGAGGATATTTTTAAACCAATTTACTTACCACATTTCAACATGAAAGTATATGTAGGAGATATGGCAGCCTATTCAATCAGAAAGGAATATAAGTTAATAATATGTTGGGATTTTCCACCTTTCCTCTCTTTTTTTTTTTTTTTTTTTAAATTTCTTCCATGTCTCCCATCTTCGAGGAAAGAAAGGACAAAATAAAAGGAAAATTCTTATGGGCCGGCCCGGTGGCGCACTGCTACAGTGCGCCACTTGGGAAGCGCGGCGGCGCTCCCACCGAGGGTTCGGATCCCACATACAGACCGGTTCCCGCTCACTGGCTGAGCGAGGGGCAGGCGCAGCGCCGAGGGTTGCGATACCGTTGCCGGTCCCGGTCCGGTACGGGCGCGACACTGAGGGTTGCAGTCCGTTGCCGGACATGAAAAAAAAAAAAAAGGAAAATTCTTATGAAAACAGCAGTCATAGTGAAAAAACTTTACTCCAGAGAGGAGCACTCTCAGGAGACGGTGGGCAGGACTATGCCCAACTGGGAGGTAAGAGGATGCTGTGAATGGGGAAGAGTCTTACTACCAAAAGAAAATAGCAAAGTGCCCTTACTATTTTCAGGAAGCTACAGATATGCTAATCTAATAAGATACTTCAAGGCTCGGAGTTACAGTTTTATAAGCATTATAATCAATCAACAGGATCCACAGTAAGATCTTGTAAATCAATCCACCTCTTTAAGTCTCTGAAAGCCCAATTTGTGTTAATGACATTATTATAATCCTTTTACCCAGACTCAAAACCTAGGGTCGTCTTTCCTTCCTGTTTCCTTGACCATCCCACCCATATCCCATCTCTTATGTCCAATTTCTTCCACTCTTTTTTTCCCCTTTTTATTTTTAGTTTTCTCCTCACCATTTCCACTGCCACTGACATTTTTTTCTGCTGTAATAAATTGAGGATTTATAACACAATGAAGATAAATATTATGATATTTTTGCAGATGAGAAAACTGGGACTTAGAGCTCAGTACCCTTCCCCAGGTTAAGTGGCCCCCATCATTAATAAGTGGTCCTCTTTATCTCTTGTTAGTACTGTCACTGCCTTCTCAAGCTATTCCCTACTGGGTCATCAAGAACACTGCCCACTCCCATCCTTTCTTCCACTACCACATTATGGAATCATTCTTTCCTCTGTGTTTCCATAGCTCCTGGTACATTCCCGGCAGAAGTTGTACTGACTCTCTTTTTTGAACCCCTCCCCTCAGTCCAATAAAGTTGAGAGGAATTTAAAAAAGAGGGAGCCTCCATTGGAGAGGGCTGCTGAGAACACAATGTCCTTAACAGAAAGTCGGGTTCCAATTGAACACCAGGGGTAGAAGAAAGGGATGGGGAGGGCAGTGGTAGCAAAGATTAAAGTACATTTCTAGTTTCTTCTCCTGTCCTCTGCCTTCAACTCAAGAAGCAATTCAATTGCCAAAAATCATTTCAAGTCAATACACTAAAGGATTGGTTCACTAAATGGCCAATCTGCCACATTGCCAAAATTTTATTACAAGGAGTATTCAATTAATACAATCAAGAATATGTTCAATTGATTTCCAGACATTGATAATTACACAATGTTTACATAAGAGAATGTCCTTGTTTTTGAAACATACACACTAAACTTGTTTAGAAAATTTTCAAATGCATAGATAAATAAATGGGTGGGTGGAGAGGAGGGTGGAGGAAGACAAGGAGGGGTATGAGGATATGTGATAAAATGTTAACATTTGGGGGATCTGGATAAGAGGCATACAAGAATTCTTGGTACTATTCTCACAAGTTTTTGTAAGTCTAAAATTAGGTCAAAAAAAGTTTTTTAAAAAATTTTAATACATTCAAGTCTTCAAAAACATACTGTGTTTGTAACGGTTGGTTGAATTAATTTTGGCCAGCTCCCCAAAGATGAGAACTAGATGGTACATTTTCTGCTAATATAAAGAGGAGCTGCTAGATACTTCCCCATAGGACTTACCAAGAGGTGACCCAACTGGTCCTTCAACCCTCACTTCTACCACCCACTACTCAGTACTATACAGAGAAGACCAGATATTTGAGGGGGTGGTCATTAAAGAGTTAACCTAGACCTAGGAAGAGAGTGGTTAGACCTTTCTCTTTACTCTCCTCCCTTCATAGCAAGTAATTTGAAGAGTGGGGGGAGGTTCTCTAAGAAGAAATATCTGTACGGATTAGGGATTGACATCTCATTTCCTCACTAAGACACTGAAACTCATAGTTGGAACATGGTGAAAGAGTTCTTGGGAGTGTTTGACATGTGTCCCCTGAAGTTGGGAAAAGGTGGGTGAGCATAGAACTTTTTCTTTTTTAAAGAAAATGAAATTTTATTACTATCATTTTTTACATTCTAGGATGTTGTTGCAGAGCAGTTGGGAGGGAGGGGGAGAGGGGAAAGGGGAAAGAAATGGGATGGAAGAAGGAGGGAGGAGGAAGTGTGGTATTGAGGCCTGTGGCACCCCCCACATTCCCATAGGGGAGACTGGGGGACTTCCAGTGGTGGCTTGGTCATTGCGAGGCTGGGTGCAGATGTCAGGCGGGTATGGAAAAGCCCTCGCCCCCAACTGTCCCAGCTCGGGAACCTGGGGCCCTGCTGAGCATAGAACTTCTGTCATAGAAAGTCCAAAGGGCAGACACCAGCTGGAGCCCACTATGGCAGGAAAACAGGCTAACATCACTCCCACAGGATGGCAAGGCAAGGATGAATGAGTTTCCTATGGCCAAGGAGGGCCCCAGGCTTGAGCTGGGGTGAGGATACCCCAGCAGTAAGAGGTGGACTTTCCGATATCAAGAGGTCAGGAGAATGTACCATTTCAATTAGGAAGCCATGCATTACAGGAGTTGATCCTAGGAGCCTCCGAAGAACCCACTGATGGTGCCCAGGAGAGAGCCACATTTGAAGTTCTGATGTAACAGAGGGCTTGAGTCCAATCAATGTCAGCCGAGACCATGAACCAGCTGAATGAACAGGTTTTCCCCTTCTTCTCTGGACTTTCTCCTCAAGAAGACCACAATGGGGAAGAGAAAAGAAAAAGGAATAAAAGAGTGAAAGACAGACCTTCAGCCTCTGTTTTACTGAAGGACCCTGAGCGCCAGTCAGGCCCTGGCTGAGGAGGAAAAGGGGGATGGGAAATTAGAATTGGAGGTGAAATTAAAGACTGTATTTAACTGGGCTTGGCCTTTTATGACTGGAAAATGTGGTGTAATTATCTAAATGGACCTCTTGTTTGAACTGAAAGTGAATTGCTCTAAGATCTCATCAAGGGCAGAGAAAAGCATTGAAGAAAGTGTTTGAAAAAAGTGAAAGTTCATGGGCCGGCCCGGTGGCGCACTGGAGAGTGCGCCGCTTGGGAGTGTGGTGGCGCTCCCGCCAAGGGTTCGGATCCCATGTGGTGACCGGTTCCCACTCACTGGCTGAGCGTGGCGCGGGCGCAACACTGAGGATTGCGATCCCGTTGCTGGCCAGTAAAAAAAAAAAGACAAAAAGGAAAAAAAAAAAAAGTGAAAGTTCAGTTTGTTCTGTAACCAGTTACATAGTTATAAAACATATATTCCAAGAAAACCAAACCTACCTATAATCTTTTTCTACAAATGAACATTTCTTAATATGCAGCAGAGAATATATTCATTGAAGAATATTCAAATGTAAAATCTTAAAAATAATATATCTATACAAGAAGAATATATTCACTAATATATCCATTAGATTTATAAATACATGCATATATACATATATATGTACACACATACACATTTATATTCATTGAATTTTTTCAATAATATTTCTCTAGTGATTTGGCTTTCAGCAAAGCCCTGTGATGATTAAGTTCATGTGTCAACCTGTCTGGGCTAAGGGATGCCCAGATAGCTCCTAAACATTACTTCTGGGTGTGTCTGTAGGGTATTTCTAAAAGAGATTAGCATTTGAAACATCAGAGTCCCTCGTTCTTGGTCCTTCAGACTCCTGGACTTACTCCAGTGGGCCTTCCTCTCACCTCATTCCCAATCCAGTTCTCAGGCCTTTGGCCTCGGGCTGGGAGTCCCACCACCAACTTCCCTGGTTCTCAGGCCTTTGAATTCCAGCTGAATCATACCACGGGTTTTCCCGGTTCTCTAGCTCACAGGAAACATATCATGGGACTTCTCGGCCTCCATAATCATGTGAGCCAATTTCCATTAAAAAAAAAAAAAACTTCTCTCATATGTCTATATATCTCCTATTGGTTCTGTTTCTCTGGAGAACCCTGAATAAAATAAGCCCCTGCTCTGGTAAAGGAGGACGCCCCATTCTCTGAGTAAACCATTTGTCTTTCCACTTTTGTGCCACTTCCACCATTGCACAAAGAATGCTTTGTTTCCCTTCCCTCACCCTGTGGATGCCAATTCACCTTTAAGGATTAACTCAAGTGAGAAGTCTTCTTTCCACAATTACCAGCCTAGTGGCCTTCGTTCCTTCCCTCCCCCCACCAGAAACAAAATTTATTTCTCCCTCTGAACATCCTCAGGTGGAGTTCAGCATAGGATGATACAAGAGGTAACTGTTCTCAGGGTGGTTAACAGTCTCTGTATTATCTTTAGAAAATGCTGTCTGACAAATTGCCTTCTGGGGTAAACCTAGGCATTTATAAGGTGTGCTTTCAGTTAACCCAATATTGTCTAAGACATTTCTCAAAATACTGACAGTGGACGTAAGGAGTTGCTCAGAACCACAGTGCCAAAAGCCCAGGAAGACTTCAAAAAATGATCTGTGGAACTCATAGGTCATTGGACAGTTTTGACCACAATAATAGCGAATTTTTTAAAAAGTCAATAATCCCTATGAAAAACAAAATATTACAAGAAATTTAATTATAGTATATACTACTCGCCTCAGTAATGAACCACATTCACATAGTTGTAATAATGAAAATTCAAATGTGGGTTTAACCAGGAATTGTGAGATAACTAAGTTGGGAGGATATGAGAAGTCAAGGGAGGTGAGAAGGTAAGAGATAAAAAAATTCTCGTCTATTATAAAAGGAAAGTCGTTACGTCTTATGGGTTGCATTGCATCTCCCCAAAAGATATGTTAAAGTCCCAACTCCTGATAACTATAAATGTGATTTTATTTGGAAATATGATCTCTGCAGATGCAACCAAGTTATGAAGCAGTCATTAGAATGAGCCCCTAATCCAATATGAGTGGTGTTCTTATAAGACAAGTGAAATTTGGATACAGAAACCTACACAGAGGGCAGAAGATGGGAAGACATAGAGGGAGAACGGCCATGTGACGATGAAGGAAAAAGGGTTGAAAGTAGCTGCTTCTGATTAGTAAGAACTTCCTTTAGAGTGCATGCTAATACTATTTGACTTTTTTTTTTTTTTTTCAAAAGATGACCGGTAAGGGGATCTTAACCCTTGACTTGGTGTTGTCAGCACCACGCTCAGCCAGTGAGCGAACCGGCCATCCCTATATGGGATCCGAACCCGGGGCCTTGGTGTTATCAGCACCACACTCTCCTGAGTGAGCCACGGGCCGGCCCTACTATTTGACTTTTTAACTCATATACAATGTATATGTATATATTACACACGTATGATAGTATATTTGTAGGTTATTATGATAAAATTTAAAATTAAATTTCAAAAGTAAGTAATAAAATCAGTGGCTACATTGTGGATGTCACAGCTTACAGCATCTACAAAAATAGATGAAAAAGCCAACTGTCTGAAAGTTCTGTGAATGGGGTTCCTGCCCTGGAGTCCAGCTACAGCTTCAGAATGGATTCAGACAGAGCCTGCATTTCAAACAACTTAGATGGAAGCAATGACGTGCCCTGAAAAACTCTGACTCAGGAAATGGCTCTGGGGGTAAAAAAAGACATTGATGTAAAGATGAGTGAAAGAATTTTAATAAAATTGTTTTGGAAATGTGAGTTTGAAAAAATGGAGTATTTCTAAGTTAATAGGTTGTTTTGTGTAACATGTGACTTAAATATTTGTATCAGTAATTGAATTAGTCTGGACCAGTCCCTGCCTTCTAGTAGAAAATAATCATATTTTCCATATTTTGCAGTTGGGGAAACTGAGGTCCAATGAAATTAAACAACTGCCCCAATTAGTCAACTAGGCAGTGGGTAAGGAAACTTGGAACCTGGCTCTCCTGAATTCTAGTATTTGCAATTAACCATGTGCATAGCACCTTTCATGTGAGGACAATAAAGCACGTGCACGCCATATTAAACCTCATGACTCTTAGAGGCTAGAGGGGAGCAAACTTAAATCTTCATGTTAAGTCAGTGAAAGAACAGAAAACACAAAGAGATTATTACTACGAACAATAATAAAATCTTTATGCATGTAGCACCTTATTGTGAGAAGGCCATGCTATTAGTCCACAATCCTACCTTTTTGCAAGGAAGGCAGGCATCAATTAGCCTCCCTATTTTGCAGATGGATACACTGAGGCCAAGAGACTTTTCCTCATTTAGCCAATGCTGGCTGCTGGTAGTGGAGGGAAGCTAGTACTCATGTCCCTCAGCTGTCTGCACCTGTACACACTGCATCCTTTAATTTAGTATTAGTCCTAGTAAGATGTATTATACCCCCATCACCTACCACACACACATTCAGCCTCCCAACCAGCATAAGTGAAATGCCTCTGCCTGTGAAAACTTGTGTCTAACTCTGAAGCAAGGAAAGAAAAATGAATCAGAATCAAGGCCCTAATTTCAGACCTAAAAATATAATATAATCAACAGGTTTCTTATCACACACATTGTCTCAATAGTTTTTATGACATTTATTATTCATTGCTTACTTCTTATCATAGAGGAAAGGCTGTCTTCATGTAGTCTTTTATTTTAATCTATAGTATCCAAATAAGTGCTGTTTCCAGATACTCAAAATCCAAGACAACCACACAAAGTCATTAGAACAAGAAGAGGACAACCAGAAACAACCCAAGGTTTGTGCTCTCTGCAAGTTACCCTTGTGATTGCACCTCTCTGACCCTGGAGACACTTCAGGAAAAACACTATTAGGTCATTTCATTAATGTAAACTCTAATGCCTATAAAATTGCAGAGCCATTAGTTTTCTCTGCTTCCAGGCAACTCTAGAGCTCCCTCTGTTACCGCTTGGGCACAATGGGAAGCCATAGCTCAGGCCACCTCCACCTTGCATGGCTTTAATGTCATCAAACGTTTCTGAGTTCTCCATGTTTCTAGTGTCACACTTTCTCTTAGCAGCCAAGTACGAGAGCCACAGGTTGTGTCAGATTGCTAAGGCTGTTATAACAAAATTCCACAGACTTGGAGGCTTCAACAACAGAAATGTATTTTCTCACAATTTTGGAGACTAGAAATCCAAGATCAAGGTGTCAGCAAGATTGGTTTCTTCTGTGGCCTCTCTGTTTTTGCTTATAGGTGACTGTCTTCTCCCTGTGTTTTCACAACATCTTACCTGTGTGTGTGTCTGTGCACTAGTTTCCTATTTTTATATGGAGACAATGAGATTGGATTAGGGCACACCCTAATGACCTCATTTTAACTTAATTACTTTAAAGACCCGATTCTGAGGTAGGGGGATGTAGTGGATTGAATTATGTCCCCCCAAACTCCCTGAAGCTTGAATTCTGTCCCCCAAGTTTTATGTATTAGAAACTCAGTCCCCACTGTGACTGTTAAGAGTGTGGAAAATCCTGTTATAGTAATTGAAAGGTGGGGCCTTGAAGAAGTGATTGGGTTGTAGGACCATGCAGTAGTGAATGGATTAAAAATGGTGGTCAGGGCATGGTTCTAAGGGCTTAAGAGAAGAGGAAAGTCTGTCTTTTGCTCTCTCTGCTTCCACCATTGTGCAATGGAGACCCCTAGGTCACTGTTGCCACCACCAGATGGACTTTGGACTTCCAGCCTCAGAAACTATAAGCAATAAATTTCATTTTTCTTTATATATCATCCAGTTCCAAGTATTTTGTTATGAGCAACAAGAAATGGACTAATACAGGGGACTTCAACATATGAATTTGAAGGTGGGGGGCAAAATTCAGCTCATAACACACACACACGCACACACACACATGTGCAGCCATTAACTTCAGGGAATTTGGTCCCTTCCAATGTAGTTATGAGAATGGGTAGGGAGAAGTTGCATTGGTGCTGTCATTCCAGTTTGTAAACTCTCATCTCTGCTTCTCCAATTTTTTCTCATTACCTCCTGCTACCTCATCACCAAGCTGCTCCAGTTCTCTCCAGCCACTCTGCCTGATCAGGAACATGGACTCTACTTCCCATAAGGCTCTGCCAAAAACTACCACAGATGGAGGGCTAAAGAATACAGCCTTCCTGAAGATCTGTGGGCCACAAAGGAGCTTGGTACAGGAAGTAGCTTCAGTATGAGTATTCAGTATGAAGGACTTCTGCCCTTCTCCCCCAACTCCAAGCATCAGGCCCCTCAAACCTATTTTAAACCTTGAAAGGAAAAAAAGAAAACAAGTAACATTAAGGAATAAAGTAGGAAAAAAGAAGGAAGGAACAGAGGGAGGGAGGAAAGAAGGCTATTCTCTCAACAAGGAGGATATTATGTCACATTTGTGCGCAGAGCAGAGCGGTTCTGCTCCTCTGCCTCCAATATCTCCAATCAAGGTTAGATGCAAGGTTATCAAGAATTTTTACCAAAAAAGAGCATTTCTCTATAAGATGAATTATACCATTGGATACTAGCTTGTGGCAGCTTTTATAACAGTAATAAAATTAACCCTGTGTTATCACATTGGAATTTGTGGTGTCAGTGTAAATTCAAGATTTTCAATAAGTAGATAGTTGGATATGGAAATAAAGATATAAATGTATGTGTGTATATGTTCCCTAGCTTTATCCACAGAAAGGGGTCATGAGAGGTGATACCTCAATATCTATGAGCAACCAATATACCACTCTCCACTAAAAGCACTTGAAAAGTGGCTAACGAAGAAATGGGTGGGGCAGTGAAGTACAAGGAAAGTACAAAATGAGCAAGAAAATGAGAAAGTGTCCAAAGAAGAAAGGGGGCACATCAAAAGGACAGAGTCAGCCCAAATGTGCTCACATTGGCCAAATTGGGGGCAAATTGATCACAAAAACAAATAATCATAGCAACTGATTATAAACCATTTTTAAAAATGGGAATCCACCAGTTCACATTAATATAAATAAATGAGTAAATAAGTTGGAGAAACAAAATTCTCCTTAAAGTAGAAAGCAAAATGCTCAATTAAAACCACAAATGGCAGAAAAAGAGTGGAAGACAAAAGTAGGGACAGAGAACAAAGGTTATAAATAGAAAATAGTGACAAAATGGCAGATATTAATCCAACTAGATCAATAATCTTTAAACACCAATAGCCTAAATATGCTAATTGAAAGACAGAAATTGTCAGAGTGGTTCAAAAAACAGAACCCAACTATTATGTTGTCTACAAGAAGCCCACTTCAAATATAAAGATACATATAAATTAAAAGTAAAGGGATGAAGATGCTGACACTAATCAAAAGAAAGCTGGAGTAACTATATTAATTTCAGATATAGCAGACTTCAGAGCAATAAAAATTATCAGGGATAAAGGGGGACATTACATAATGATAAAGGAGTCAGTACTCCAAGAAGACACAACAATATTTAATGTATATGCACCTACCAACAGATCATCAAAATACACAAGGCAAAAACTGATAAAACTGCAAGGAGAAATAGATGAATCCACTATCATAGCTGGAGACTTCAGCACACTTCTGTAAGTAACAGACAGATCCAGCAGACAGAAAATCAGTAAGGGTATAGCTGAACTCCACAGCACCATCAATTGACTGGATCTAACTGATATCTATAGAATACTTTATCAAATAACAGTGACATACACATTCTTCTCAGGCTCACATAAAACTTCTACCAATATATACCACATTCTGGGCAATGCAATGCACTTTAACAAATGCAAAAGAATAGAAATTACATATATATGCTCTCAGACCACAGTAGAATTAAACTAGAAATCAATAACAGAGAGATAGATGGAGAATCCCAAAATACTTGAAGCTTAAACAATACACTTCTAAATAACACATGAATCAAAGAAGAAATCTCAAGAGAAGTTTCAAAATGTTTTGAATTAAATGAAAATTAAAATACAACTTATCAAAATTTGTGAGATGCAGTGAAAGCAGTGCTTAGAGGGAAATTTACAGCATGAAGGCATATATTAGAAAAGAAGAAAGATATAAAAATCAATAATCTAAGCTTCCTGTTTAGGAAACTAGTAAAAAATAAGCACAAATTAAATCCAAAGTAAGCAGAAAAAAAGAAATAATAAAAATTAGGACAGAAATCAATGTATCTGAAAAGAAGGAATCAATAAAGAAAATCAATGAAACCAAAAGCTGGTTTGTTGAAAAGTGCAATGAAAGTGATAAGCGTGCAGCCAGGCTAACTAAGAAAAACAGAGAGAAAGGCACAAACTACTAATATCAGAAGTAAAAGAGAAGACATCATTACAGATCCTATGGACACTTAAAGGACAATAAAGGAATATTATGATCAACTCTCCACCCACGAATTTGATAACCTACACGAAACAGACCAATTCCTTGAAAGACACAATCTGCCAAAACTTACACAAGAAGAAATAGACTATCCAAATGGGCTTATATCTGTTAAAGAGATTAAATTCATAGTTAATAACCTTCCAAAAGAGAAAGCAGAAAGCCCAGACAGGTTCTCTGGTAAATTCTATCAAACATTTAAGAAATTATATCCATTCTCTACAGTCTCTTCCAGAAGACAGAAGCAGATGCACTACTTCCTGACTCATTCTACAAGGCCAACGTTATCCTAATACCAAAACAAAAGGCATTACAAGGAAAACCAACCACATGCAATGCCTCTCATGAACATAGATACAAAAATACCCAACAAAATATTAGCAAATTGAATCCACCAATGGATAAAAAGATCGGCAACATCTATAAATACAATGGGCCTTAATCAGGGGGTTAAACACAACATCACCAGTAACGGAACAAACTGAAATCATGTGCCACCTGATAGAACACAATGAGAAGAACACAGCATCACTTCTGTGATAGTCCTGCCAAAGATGCTTAACCTGAACCCAATCATGAGAAAACATAAGACAATCTCAAATTAAGAAACATTCCACCAAATAACTGGCTTGTAATCTTCAAAAATGTCAAGGTCATGAAAGTTAAGGAAAGACTGAAGAGCACTTGCATGTTGAAGAAGTCTAAAGAGACTGGAAAACTAAATTTATGATGTGCCATATTCACTGAAGGAAAAATAAAATCTTAGGGAAGATCTACCCTTGGAAGCATGGTGTCTTGTTGAACACTTCCTATTGGGCCATGTACTGCGGCAGGTGTAAAAACCATCAAACCTGGTCTGTGTCGCAAAAGCTAATGCAACAGTCAGAGAACTAAGACATGTACTAAGTATCTCCAGTATAAAGTAGAATGGGAGAAGAGCCACAAGTGTGAGAAAGGAACATCCAAGCCCTACTGGGTCCCTGATACAGGACAGGACTCTGCTGGGCACTGGGGATATAAATATGAAACGTACCTGAACCCTGCTCTTAGGGGAATTCCCAGTCTAACCAAGGAATGGGGCACACACAACAACAACTAAATGGACCTTTTAGCTAAGTAAAGTAAGCCTTCAATTGGTCCAACTTTTGTTTAATAATATGCCTTTGGAGATAATATACTGTTCTTATCAGCAGTGCCTGAGTAATAAGTAAGCACAGAGAGAAGGCTACAGATGCAACCTGTAAAGTACAGATGTGATGTCTGAAATGACCACAAGCTTAACACTTGGGTGCCTTAGTTCTCTATTTGCAAGTTCAAGGAACTAACACTAATGAGTAATGGACCAGGTAGGCCCTTTTGGTTACAAGTAATGGAAACACAAGCTTGCCTAAACCAAAGAGGGGACAGTATAAGTCCTACCTAAGTGGGTAGGGTAGGAGTGGACCAGGGGTTCAGCCTAAGCAAGACATTACCTCACTTCCTCTCATCTCTGCTTTTCTCTGCATGCTGGCCTCAGTCCACTGTTGCAAGTGGGCTTTCCCCAGGCAACAGGAGACATGGGCCCCACAAATTCAGCCACATATCATCTTATTACCCTGTTACCAGAGAGCACAGAGCTCTATGCTGCCAACTCCAGTTGGAAAGCCCTCAAGGCTGTATTCTGATTGTCCTGCTCTTGTCACATGTCCATCTCCAAACCAATTACTATTGTCTGTTAACCAGAGGATATTCTACAGATCCTTGAATTCAAATTGTTCCATTGCAAAGGGGAACACCCCTCAAATGCCCTTTCAGAAACCTTAGAGTGGCTATTATAGTAATGATTAAGCAATAATTACTTTAATATTAATAACATGATGGATATCTTCATTGATTTCAACTTCACTAATTAGAAGTTTATCCTTACACATACATAGCACTGATTTGGATTTGCTTAAAAGTTCAAAATAATTTTTTTTATATTTATAATATATTAATATACAATGCAGGACTAAGAAAAGTTATACCTTTTCATTTAGTTGACTAATAACCACAGGCATTTTAGTTTATTGCGTATATTTAAAAATATTGTTATGGGGCTGGCCCGGTGGCGCGCTGCTACAGTGTGCCGCTTGGGAGCGCGGTGGCGCTCCCGCCAAGGGTTCGGATCCCACATACAGACCGGCCGCTCACTGGCTGAGCGAGGTGCGGGCGCAGCACCGAGGGTTGCGATCCCGTTGCCGGTCCCGGTCCGGTACCGGCGCGACACTGAGGGTTGCGATCCGTTGCCGGTCACGAAAAAAGACAAAAAGGAAAAAAATAAATAAATAAATAAAAATATTGTTATGTTTCTTTTGAAATATTCCATAATTTAGAATTTTCCTTTATCTAAACTCAATTTTTCCCCAATCGCTCTAAGCCAATGAGGGCTTGCTTTTCTCTCTTCCCTCAGTCAACCTCCCACCCCCACCCTCTGCTGCTCCCATAAAACGTCTAGGGGAATTCATTCATTTTCTCATAAGACAGGACCTTTGGCTTTAGAGTACAAACATGATTGGGCAGGTTCTCTGCCCGGGGACTGGGCACAGTTCCCAGTGGGGTTTGATCCAATAAAGAATCACCCAAACAGGCCCCTACAGGAGGATCCTGGGATTCCAGTTTCTAGGAATGAAGGCATCTCTGTTTTCACTAAATCTTGACTCAGGAGAATGAACTCACATTTTGAGGAAGGTTGAAGAAGGAATTTAGGGTGTGGGGGAGCACCCAAAAACGGTTCACATTTTAGGCTCTGGTCACCCAGGAATGGAGTTACTGAGCTGTACCTTGGAGGAATGAATGCTGAGTACTCAATTCATCATCACGACATGCACCCTTCATAAGGGATAAATTGTATGTGGTAATAAGAAATAAACTGTATATGTATGCACTTCCAGGGACATAGTTACATCTCAAGGAACTAGAAGCAGAAGGACATGTTTCCCTAGGGACTCTTTTTTTAACTTCCTGTCAGCCTCAGTGATGGCTCTTCACAGTGTTTATTGCCAGTGAGTAACATGATTGCTGTATCATTCAGACAACTTGGCCCACTCAGACATACTGGGTGTGTGCGTGTGTTGTAATATTTTTGTAAGCTATTACATGCTTGTAATTTATTGCATTTTCAAATGTCTAGGCATTTACTCAAAGTTAAAAGAAAGTTCTAATACCTAAAACCTAAAATAAGCAATCTATGTTTCCAACCCCAACACTCCTTAACTTGAATAAATGAAAAAAGGAATGAATAATAATTTTTTTAAAACCATGGTACAAAAGTGCATAAGCTAAGTTCTGCATACTCTGAATTTCCCCACCTCTGTTACCATGACACCTCCCGTGACTCAGTCCCCCTCAGTTCAGGCACCTACCAGCCCTGCACTCCAGGTGCAAACTTCTGACCCTGACTATTTCTCCCCAGGCTGACTTCTCTGTACTGATTAGCTCCCTGAGACCCACATCACCCCTGTCCACCACCCTACCGTCCTGGGCCATTTTAGAATCCCTGTTCTCTCGTGAACAGAGTGGGGTGTTTGTGTTTGGGGGCGTGTTGTTGGATGTGGCTGCCACCCTTCACATGCATCTTTCCCAGACATGGCCAGAAGTAACGAACAAAGACGTTGAAAGGGGCGAGGCAGAAAACATCTGAAAGGGGGTATAACAGAAAGGGCTCCTCTCCAATAAAATAAAAGACCATCTGATGTGAGATGAAAAATGAAGAAGGTTTGGAAAGGAAGTAAGGGGGCAAAATTCAATGCAGAAGTCACATTGGCAAGTCAAGTTGGGGGTAGAAGAAGAAGTAAAAGCACCTGATAAAGCCCCCTTTTAAGTTTTAGAATCCAAGAATGGGCAGGGCCTGAGCCTCAGATGCTGGAGGAGGCCCAGGGAGATGGCAAGCTATAGGCTATGGGTAGTGGCAACCCTAGAGGCAAACTGGCAGCCCAAGAGTGTGGCTAGGCTTTGGAGAGCATCCAGAGGGGCCAATGGCCACCCCCTGCCAAGGGTCCTATGTAGCCAGGATGCAAAGTTCACATGCTAATACTATCCTGGGGAGAGGCATAGTGCTGGGAATGATAGTCCTGAATATGACCGAGTGTGTTCTGAGCATGACTAAACTTTAAATCAGTAATGCCCTTTAAATGACTGAATGTAGCTGAATTTTCTTACAGGTATCCAGACTATTTTTTTCTATATATTAAAACTAAATTCAGGTATCAAAGTTATATTTTTGCACATCTGATTTTTGAAAATTCATAACATTACATGCATAATTTACCCTGTATCTCCAAACATTTATTTGCATATTTGTTTTATCTCCACACATTATATCACTTGGAATCTGACTTTTGCCCACTGACATCACACCCCTTACAATCCTTTCTAATGGAAAGCAAGTTTTGTCCAGTTTTCCCTCATGGGAAGCATTCCCCGACTACCCTTCCTCAGCCCATTCTAAACACTCTCACAGAATTTTCTCGTCATAGATTTATTGTACTTACAATTGCTTATAATTATTTAGTGTATTGTCTGCAATAATCTCACCTACTGAACTACAAGATCCATGTCTTTTTGACTGCTTCTATGCCCAGGGTCAAACATGGTGCCTGGCCTGTAATAGGTATTCAGTAGAATCTAGCAGATTCTCTACTTACAAACTTTCAACTCACAGACCTTCAAGGACAAACTCCTCTGAAAGACAAGAGTACATCAAAACTAATAACCAACAATATTATGATCTAATCTCACTACAAATACCATTTGTGGCCACTCTGCTCTGTGTTAGAGGATTACCACCTGGAACACCCTTCTGCAAAGAAGCCCCATCTCCATCTGTTGGCATCTTTCCAGACTTTCAAGGCCCATCTTAAGAGTGTCCCCATTCTATGTCTTATTTCACAAGAAAATTCAGTCCCACTTGGGATATCTCAGTGAGAATATTTATTTCCAATGATCTTGACCTTGATTTACTTTTTGCTCTCCCAATTTTAGGCAAACTTGGGGACAAAGTTGACCAATATAGAGAGGAGGGAGCAAGAGGAACTTCAACATAGAAGCGAAGTCTTGGGACGGTGGGGGGAATGCTGGTTAAGATACAGTAACAGGGATAGAGAGATGTTGGAATCGGACATCAAGTCCCTTATCTAATGAATTCCTCGTGGGATGGCTTTAATTGCAACCAGCATTCCACACCCTTCTCAAAGCAGCCACCGATGGACTGCCACATGCCTTGTTTAAACATATTCCTCAAACAGTGAGGATCTGGAATGTATCAAACACTGAAGACAGAGTGGAAAGCACAGCTGTTGTCTTCAAAGATCCCCAGTTGTATAATGAAATAAGGAAGTGGATGATTACAATCCAGTGTGGCCCAAGTGGCAGGACAGAGCAATGCCCGGGGTCGCACGAGGGCAGCACCCAGCCTGAGGAAGGCCAAAACGGCCGGAAAGGGAGAATGGCTAGAAAATGGCAGAGGTGAGCATTCATGATGGGGACGGGAAAGGAAAGAGCTAAAGCCTCCCCGTCCACAGCAAAGAGCCAATAGCTAATGACCAATGCTGGAAACTCCACAAGTAGATATCCATACAGATAATTTGGAGAACTGGCAGTAAAATCTAAAGTGACCTGTGCAAAAGGGGGGAAAGAAGTAGCGTCTGGGAAGGGAGAAGTAGAAGGGAAGGAGGCTTGTGTTTTCCATAACAAACCACCAAGCTCTGGCGTACCACTGACAAAACCAAAAACTAAAACTTGAAGAGGAAAAACATTCATTAAAACCTTACTTTGAGAGCTGCATAATATCCATCACATGGAGCTGCCATATTGTTAAGCAATTTCCAATTGTTGAATATTTAAGTTGTTTCTATATTTTCCTAGTATAAACAAGGCTGCATTGAACAGCTCCAACCATGCATCTCTGACTACCTCCTTAGGGTAGATTCCTCTTCGGGGGCAGAAGGCCCAGAAAAGTCTTGCTCTCCCACCATAACCCACAGCTCCTTCTAATGTGACCAAGCAAAAAGCCCCTTGAGGACAAAGATCTTCATAGTCAATAATAACCTTAATTTGTTTAATTACATACTGATTTTAATGAGTTAAATTTTATATGCTAATTATTAATTTTATGCATGCACCTAATTTTTAACCAGCCCACCCCAATCTAAGACCCCAAGGGAAGGGAAAGAAAAGCAAGTAGATGGTATGACAAGCAGTCTCAGAGTGTGTCAGCTGTTCCTGGGCCCAGGACAAAGCCAGCTTGTGGGGGATGAGTGGAGATCTACAGCTGTGGGCTACAGCCATCCTGCGAGCCAACAGAGACTTGTTGGAATTGGGAGGAGAGAGACCAGCCCAGTAAACAGGCCCCCAAAGCCAGGGTTGTGCTCATATTCCACTGCTACAATTCCCATAAATGTAACTGCTGGTCCAGAAGCTCTGGATGTTTGAAAGCTCTAGGGATGTAATCTCAAATATCTTCCAGAGCCCTAGTGCAACTTTATGCTCCATCAACAGTGATACGAAGACGATATTAACCTCTAGGTTCTTGCAAGCCAGTTTATTAATTTTCAGTGGCCCTTCTTTAGATGGATTTCAGACAAATGGTGATGTGTTGCCCTGAGCTATGAATTGTAAATTGTGAAACAGCTAATGTCATATCCCTTCTGTCCTGTCCCTGCTTCTGGAGTTAGTCCTGTACTGTCCAATACAACCACCACTAGCCCAGTGTGGCTACTGAGCACCTGAAATGTGGCTAGTCTGCCCTATGTGTTGCAAGTGGAACATACACACCAGATTTCAAAGACTCAGTGTAACAAAAGAATGTAAAATATCGCTTTAATTGTTTATATTGATTACATGCTGAAATGATAATATTTTGTATATATTAGGTTAAGTAAAAATACATTATTAAAATTAATTTCACTTTTTTAAACTTTTTAAAATATAGCCATTAGAAAATTTTTAATTATATATGTGGCTCGTACCTGTGTCTTGTGTTATTTTTCCTTTGAACAAGCAAGCACTTTTCAATTCAGCCCAGAGAACTGTGGGCCAAGACTTATTTCACAGTTGGTTTCCTAACTGTGTATTTCCATATTCCTGCCCTGAAGCTATTACCTCAGCCAATTTCCAGGGGACGCTAAAAGGAAAGGTCAACTGCTTACTTTTGAATCCCTGTGTGAAACAGCTTTGTGAGCAGACAATTGTAGTTTCTGGGATTTGCCAGCAGAGGGACCTCTTACCACAGTTAAGACTGAAAACCTAGCGAGGAATTGTTCATATTGTTTGGAATATAAATTTTTTAACCGACTCCAGCTTGTTAACTGATTAACAGATTGACTGAACTAAGAAAATATCCTATTAAGTGATTATAATGTCTTTAAAATTTACAGATGGACCCGATCTTGGAGAACTGCTGCAATAGCCAAAAAATAATTAAAAGGAGCAATATTATTTTAACTCCTCCTGTTTTAATTTTTTTCAACTCTTTGAATTACAATTTTTAAAATAATTTGAATTCCTCTGTCAGACCACTAGACACTGAAGAGTAAAATTCCAATTTTTCCTGATGTAATTACTTTACTTATAAAGGAGCCTTATCCTGTCATTTGTATAAAATATCTACAAACAAAGGGTGACTTGGTAGTCAATATTTAATGCCCTGTCATAATTAATGTCCTTAATGGCAGTTACTCTTCTGATGTTAGTTGTCCGCAGGTTCTGTTTCTCCTTGGAACCTTCTGGTAATAGCTGGACAATAAATTCATTTAAGTTGATATCGCCATTACTCCGAGCTCTCGCTTGCTGTCTGCTGTTCTTATAAGAGAGAAGTTTGGGCACAAGGACTCACTGACACAGGGAGAGCACAATGTGGCGATGATGGAGGCAGAGATTGAGGGCATTCTCTACAAGCAAAGGAACACCAGGATTGCTGGCCATCACCAGAAACCAGAAGAGGCAGGGAAGGACCCTTCCCAGAGCCTTCAGAGTGAGCACGGCCCTGCCGACACCTTGACTTCAGACTTTCCACCTCCAGAACAGAGAGAATATATTTCCATTGTTTTGAGCCACCCCAGTTTGTTCCCCTGTTGTGACCATAGGAAGCTAATACACTGAGGGTCCCTTAAACAAGAAAAGGTAGTTTGGAGGGACTGGCCCGTGGCTCACTTGGGAGAGCATGGTGCTGACAACACCAAGTCAAGGGTTACGATCCCCTTACCAGTCATCTTTTAGAAAAAAAAAAGAAAGAAAAGAAAAGGTAGTTTGGAGGGACTGGCCCGTGGCTCACTTGGGAGAGCATGGTGCTGACAACACCAAGTCAAGGGTTACGATCCCCTTACCAGTCATCTTTTAGAAAAAAAAAAGAAAGAAAAGAAAAGGTAGTTTGGAAACTGGGACCAAAAACCCCAAACATAGTCTTCTGTTTTCTGTGCTAACACATTTGACAAGATTTCTTTTAAATTTTTGTTTAATTCTTTCATCTCAGAAATATTTCAGCAATAACAAAGAGCTAGGAAATCTACAAATGTACTGTGTTTAGACTTCCCCACATAAGTATGTATTAATATGTCAATAAATTCTTACATAAGGTTAATAAACTTCAGAGACAAATATGACCAGCCTCACCTGTCATACATATTTTCGTGGAGCAGAGGGAGAGGGAGCAGCAAACCTTCATCAAGAACCTGCTTCCTCCCTGTAACTTAACATGCTGCCTTGGCTATCACACTAACCCTGTGATATTAACCTTCACTGCGGATGAAATGGGACTTGGTGTGGACATGTGGTCTAGCCAAGCTCATACAACCAGTACCTGATGCCCACTTTTCTTCTCTGGGTTAAACTGAAAAGAATGTCCACAGCAAAGATAAGCTTATGAACTGACTGAGAAATGAGAATCTTCCTTAAAAGTTCTCCAGAGAAAAATCTGCAAAAATCACGTGGTGGACACCAGCGTGCTCCTACACCTCGGCCCCTGCCTTTGCAGTCTGTAGAAGCCCAGCCTCTCCTCTTCCACCTGTGAAGAAACAGCTCGATGGTTCCTCTTTGCAGCCAGCCCAGCCCAGCCCAGCCCAGCCCAAGGCAGTCTCTTCTCTTTCACAAAGCGCCTGCTGCTTCCTCTCTGCTCACACATGCCACACGGGGCTATAAAGTGCTTATTTCTCCATACGTGAATGGATTTCATAATCTCTTTAAGAACAGGGATTGTACCTTACACAGGAAGTTGCCAGCAAAACTGTAAAAACTGGGAATCCTACAAATGAGGGCTCATTTGTGAGCGCCAATGAGAAGTCACAGGTCCAAGAACAACAAATGACAGGGGCTAAAAAAACAGGATAAATTAACTAATTCAAAGTTGATTCCAGAAGCCAGCATTATTGTGCAAAATGTAAAGGCTTTATTTATAACTTTGCACCTTGTAAGGGCTACTGGTGGTGCACATGAGACGAGGGGAAGTGGCCGAGGTTGGCAGAAACCTGCGTGCTGCTCGGTGCTTTCCTGAAAGGAAGAGGAAGCATCCAACAGTATCCACGACGTGGTAAAAATGCAGAAACACAGTGCAGTGGGGACATGATGTGCCAGGGATGGTGGTGGAAAGAGAGCCTGAAAAGAATGGTCGAGGATGATATCAAGCTGAGGAGCTTCATTCAGTCGGTATTGTAGCCATCCTAGCCACCTACCTGCGGGAACCCTGGGCATTAAGTGTCAGAATTAACTGAGAGCTGAGTGAGAGACATTACAAAAGTAACATCCAATACCTTTGTAAAGTAATGGGCTCCATTAGTAAGTTTTTCTAAAATTTCATACCTGAAAGTCTATCATTACAAAAGGTACCTTTATGCTTTGTCCGCCACAGCCATGCCCTAGAAACAGTAGATTGTTATAAAGTCTATTTTATTTTCCCACAAGGATAATGCTACCCCTTGGCATCAAGCAGTTCATAAAGGTAAAAATAAAAACTCCCCCATTTACTGAGTGTTCACTATGGGCCAGATATTGTAGTTCATTATCTCTCATCTTTGCAGTAACCTTATAAAGTAGAAATTATTAGTCCAGTTGTAAAGATAAGAATACTAAGTTTCAGAGCCGGTAAGTTCCTACCCTTGGGTCTCACTTCACAATCTCTAATACTTTCTGTTATACCACGGCACCTCAAGAGTCAGGCATAAAAGCAAACATGCAACTCTAAACATCCACAGTAATTTCGAGTAATATAATTATGCTCTGACTAGTTTAAAGGAGCAAGAGATTTTAAGAATGACGTAGCTCATCCTTTTTGCAGACAAGCAAACTAAAGACGAGAAGCTAAGTGACCTTCCCAAAGTCAAAACACAGGCAGTGAGATAGGTGAGTGTGCAACCAGGGTCTTTCGCTTCCATCACACCTCCTTTCATCCAAACACTTCTATTAACTTTGTAAGAAAGGCACCCCAGAGTCAGGATGAGAACTGAGGACTTGAGGACTCCAAGCTCAAAAAGAGCTCTTTCCACCACACTACATCACTATTGGCACTTCTAAAATATATTTGTGTTGTAATACCCGTGAGTTAGACAATCAATGCACAATGCTCCTATTTTCATTTTGGAAATTTAGAAGGAGCTTAGAGGGTTAGGGGCCTTTCACATAATAGTCAACTCAATTTAGATTTGTTGATTGACACATTTGCCTCTTGGATCAATTACATGATACTTTACACTCCAGGGTCTTTGAAGAGAGCCACTTCTAAATAAGTTAATGTCTCCATCTCCCTCCAAGGTATAGATTTCCCCTGACCTAAATCTACCCCTCAGGGATTCTTATAATATCCCTTTTCTGGAGTTTATCATTTGTCCCTGGCACAATAAAACTACTTTGTTTGGGGGTATTCCTTGCCTTGATGGGGGCAGTACACTTTCTCTTTTAAGAGGGAACCTGAACCTTTTGTTGCTACAAAGTCCCACCATTAAAAAAATAGGCCCTAAAACATGAAGAGTGAAAGCTAAACATTTCTATCTTTCCACATCTTTATTTGTAATGTTTCCAAGCATATCCCTTACTATAGTGTTTTAATAGTCTGTGAATACCTCATGACATGATTCCTAAGAACCTACGCAAGTCACCTGTGATAAGCACTAGAATCCACTGCTCTCTCATATGATTTTTATAGACCCACATTGCCTCTACAAAATCTTGCACACATTTGCCTTTCAGACAGCTACTAGTGGTCATTCACGTGTTACTGAGGGTGTTTTACATGATACTCTTTGGCCCAATGTTTTGTTGTGCTAGGTTAGGTAAGCTACAGAATTCTCCAAAAGTACCAGGGCGGAGGATGGAATTTTCCAATGAAAAACACAGCCATTTTGCAACTTCAAAAATATCATTAGCCAGGAATTGCCCTTGGGAATAGTTTGTCTGGCATAGAATAGCTTATTTTCTCAGGAAGACCTTAGGATATAATTTGGTAATGAGATCATTTGGCAACCTTGAGCTTTAATACGGTGATATTAAATAATTGAATTGGCTGTGTTTTTTAACTTAACCTTACTCTTCCAAGGTGGAATTTGGCCAAGATTATGAATAAACATTTGAGCTTTCAAGACTTCAATTTTGTAATTACAATTTGAATAATAGGAAAAGACAACTCTCCTCACCTGCACTGAGTGCCTTTATAAGGACAAGTAAATTCCCTCAGTGTGTCCGGTTTCCTCTCCAGGAGCAGTTCAGACCCACCGTTTTCTATCATCAACGAGGCCAGTATTTCTCACTACTTGTTTTTAACTCATAAGGCATACATTGTACTTATTGTTCCTTTTGACCCATAAAGACTGCTTTCTGTTTGCATCTGCTTTATTTTTCCAACTGTATTAGAAGTTTTCAGAATAAAGAGGAAATATTTGACTTCTCTTTTGGATTCATTTTTTTGAACACAAATTCAAGTAATGCAAACCTGAAAGGATCTCAGCACCAGCCAATCAAGTGGTTGAAAAGTATTGCTGGTTGAAACATAACTGTGTCACCAATTCTATCGTGTCTTCTTACAGTCTTAGGGTTTACGTCTATTTACACATATAAATAAGAATTCCATCCCACATGCTTTTATTCCAAAGTCCAACACAATCACAACTAGAGTATAAATAGGAGTAGTAAATGTCTTATCTAGTTCAAATATAGACCCTAAAGTGCACTGAAACAGCAGCTTCCAATAAAACATTTTTTCAGGTTTGGCAATTTTTGGTTTTCATCTCACCATTGAAATATATCATTTTCAAATCTGTCTTTAAATACTAAATAGGGAAACTGATAAATCACAAGGAAGAAAGTTACCAGCTGACTTTTAATCTTAAGGTTTCAATCAGGTTGACCTTTTCCTCAGGAGTCCCTAGTCCTGTCCCCACCCTCTTTACCCAGAGGACCCTCACCCATCACACAGAAATTTACCAAAGGGCCATTTACTAAATGTTTAGCTAGTAATTAAATTGTGAGGCTTCTCTATGTGTTCTACACAAAACCACAGCTAACTTATTTTTTTCCTGATACAATTATAACTTTTTAAAAATGTTTGCAGTATCAAGAAATGAAATAAGTTTATGCACTTTGAAAAGGAAGAAAAGGAAGACAGAAGCAAAGCTTAAGGTCTCAACAAAGATTCGAAGTTGATACAAATGAGCTTCTTAAAAAGTGAAGAGAGCACTACACTATTTGCAGAAGAAAAGAAAAATTTACTAAATAGTCCTTGTACGTGAGCACTGTCTATTATAACACATAATTACTACTCTTATGATGTATTCATTTTATTTCTGCTTAATCTCGTTGTTGAGTTGACTTGATTTAGCAATCAAATGCAACAATGAACAGCTAATGTAGACTATAATTCCTGTGAAAATGTTCGCTTGGATAATGAAATGCAAAATTTCTTTGCTAATCAAGACAGTCATTAGCTTGATGCCAGCATTGTTGCTATTTGGAAGATTGTGCTATTTGGTGCTGGGTAACATTTTGAGATTGAACCTAAATTCTCCTAGTTTTTTCTCCTGAAATTAGTCCATGAGAAGTAAATGGAGGTTGATTTTTGGACTAAAAAATGATTCCATTCCAATACCCTCACTCCAGATCTCTGTGTTGATTTAGTGACAGCAATCTTGGGGAATTTTGCCTTTTCAAAAGACAGCTAGAATGAATGCTCTGGAGAAGGAGCACTCCGCCGACAAGAAGAGCTTCTACATCCAAATGAATGTTGCTGCTGCAACATGTATTGGTCAGCATATTTTGAAAGTAAGGAGTAGTTTCTCGTCTCTAAACCAAATCCTTCTCCTCCACACAATGTCCCAAGGCAGAGTTTTATCATGAAGCTTTTCTTTATAAGCACTTGCCTTTAGTCACTCTATTTTTTATTATCTCTGTTTTGATATCTTAATGGATGCTGTAGTTGTCTTAGTCTCATAAAATATAAATTTTATATACACATATATGTACTACCAACAAAATTCTTATAGCTGCTTGTGAATATAGTATCCAGAATATGAAATCTTACATATTGTTCTTAGGTTAAGAACAGAATTTTTTTTTTTTTTTTTTTTTTTTTTGACCGGGAAGGGGATCGCAACCCTTGGCACGGTGTTGTATGCACCACGCTCAGCCAGTGAGAGCACCAGCCATCCCTATATAGGATCCGAACCCGTGGTCTCTGCGCTACCAGCGCCACACTCTCCCGAGTGAGCCGCAGGGCCAGCCCTCGAAGGGGATTCTTAACAGTTATTGATTATCTTCATAAAATGAACCATAAAATGGTAGTAGAGGAGATTCCTCAGAAAATAAATGCTGCAAGATTGTTAGGGATAGGACAAACAGCTGACCAATTGCCTTTCCATATAATTTTCAAAAATTTAGGAAGCTTGGAAAATTTTTTCTCACAATGTTTGGTATGCATCTGCTATCCTTTCTTCAAGTTCACACTCTCCCGACTGAGCCATGGGGTCGGCCCTAAGAACAGAATATTAATTTCTCCTACCTCCTTTACAGAGATGTGTTCTGAAATGTTACTGTGTCAGACATACCCTAAGGTGACCTCCAATTAGTCACACCTTTGTATAATACCCTGCTCCTTCAGTGCCAGCAGAACCTGTGACTTGCTTCAAACCAAGAGAATGTGGTAAAAGTGAAGGGATTCTTCAGATGTAATTAAGGTACCTAATTAATTGACTTAAGTTCACCAAAACAGGGACTATCCTGGGTGGGTCTAACCTAATCAGGTGATCCCTTAAAGAAAGTCTGAGCCTTCTCAGAAGTCAGAGACTTGAAACAGCAGAGACTCTGGGGGCGGGGGGCTAGGGGGTGTTTTCCTGGCTTTGGAGAAGTAAGCTATCAGTTATCATGAATTCTGCAGCCACTAGGAAATGAACTCTGCAAACAATCTCAGGGAGGTTGAAAGTTGAGCCTTCAGATGAGAATGCAGCCCAGCTTACACTTTGATCTCAGCCTTAGGAGTCCCTGAGCAGAGAACTCAGCTAAGCGGTGCCTGGACTCCTGACCCACAGACACTGTGAGACAATAAAAGTATGTTGTTTTAAGCTGCTCAATTTGTGTCAATTTGTTATGCAGCAGTTGAAAACTAACACAATCACATTTCACATTTAAATTATTGCTTATGAAACACTACAAGCATTTCCCTTCAAGTTTGGAAGAAGACAAGTATGTCTACTCTCAACACATTTAACTTTTGTATGGAAAGATGCAAGAGCATCACTGTTTGTAGGCATTTTCATTGTTTACCTAGAAACCTCCAGAGAATATATTGACAATCCATTAGAAACAAGGCATCTGCCGAAATTAATCTGCATATACTCATGGTCTCCTCCATATAAACCATAACCTGCTAGAAAATATAAGAGAATAAATTATACTACTTATAATAGCATCAATAACACAATAAAATAGAGATAATCCTAAAAGAAATGTTCAGAAACTATATAAAGAAAAAAATTTAAACTATTAAAAAGCATACAAGAATAATTGAATGAAGAAAGACATAACATGTTTTTGAAAACTGATGGAAATTCAGTGCTGCAAAGATATCTATCTGCCCTATATTAAACTATCAATTCAATTACAAAATAAATAAACTTTTTAGGTAGAACTTGACAAAATGATACTAAAATCCATACGGAAAAGTAAATGTAGGAACATGTTAACTATTTTGAAAATTATCGATAGCTAACATTTAGTAAGTATTCAAAGCCCAATTCTGTCACATGATGCTGGTCTCAGTTAATTCTCACACAGCCCCATTAGACAGGTAATATTATCATCCCCATTTTACAGATGCAGAAACAGCAGCTTAGACAGATTAAGTAATTGCCTGATAGGTTCAGGAGCCAAGATTTAAAGCAAGCATTCTAATGTCAGAAACTGAGTCTGTAACTAGTACTTCATTCTGCTTAGAATAAATTGGACAGTCCCACAAGATACTGAAATGCATTATAAAGCTATTGTGATAAGTTTTGCTGGCATAAGAATATGTGGTTAAGAAGAACAGTTAAAACATAATCAAGGTTCCAGACACATTCTTTAAGAAAGTGGTATACAATAAAGATATTTTTTCAAATGAATGGAGAAAAGATGAATGTTAAATAAATAATATTAGAACAATTGGCTACACATTTGGAAAACATAAAAGTAAAACACAAAGCTAGATCCTGACTTTAATTGTTACACAAAATAAATTTCAGGCAGGTCAAAGATTTAGATGCAATAGCAAAACCTTGAAAGTACTGGCAGAAGATACAGGTATGATGTTGATGTTTTAAATAATCTAGTAGTAGGTAAGATCTTTCTAAACATAGCAGAAAGAAAAAGGAAAAGAATGATAAATTTGCTTGCCAAAAAAAGTAACAATAAGATGAGAAAATATTCGTTGCACATATAACAAAAGAAAAACTTTTTTTTTATAAAAGGCTTTAACCAATCATTAATAAAAGATATGGTGAATACCGCAATAGAAAATTGGACAAAAATATTGGACGGAGAGTTCAACACATGTACGGAAATACAATCTTTTTTACAGCCTCCTTTGGAAAATTTCAAACATACAGAAAAGTAGAGACATTGGCTCAATGGACCCTACATCCCATTCCCAGCCACAATAGCCATCAATTCCCGGCCACTCTTGTTTTATCCATACCACACACACATTCCCAACCTACCCATCTTCACACAGCATTATGATGAGACAAGCCATTTGATCTGTAAGTACATCAGAACGTATATTTAAGATTATAAAATGCTACTTTTCCTATTGTATTAGCAAAGATCAATTAATTGGAATTCATTTTGCTGAAGCCTTGGAAAAGGAAGAAAATAGAAAGAATGTAGCTAATACCTGATACTCACTGGAAGGAATAAAAGGGAGTTTCAAAAAGAGAGCAAATATTTCCACCTTTTTTAAACAAGTGGAACATGATCAGCCACAACCGCTTGAATGTGGAATCTAGAACAAGAGCAAAGGAGACATTTTGGGGGGAAATAAAAAGGTCAGAAAAGATTTAGGTTGAGCAGGCATGGGGAAAGGTGTTTGGAACCAGCTCTTTTTATGTGCAGTATTTGTGTGCCAAGTATTCGTAGTCTGGGGATGATGCTGTTAGCCTGTAAACTTCTTGCAGGCAGGCACCTCATCTTTTCTTCTGTGCTGATGCCTTACATTATATTTACCCTTATGAAATCAACAATAAGGAATGGCTTCTTCTGTCCCCACATCCTCAATTACACAGCTGCCTGATCTTGACGGGGTGATTCCGAAACCCACATACCAGTCCACAGGCTACTGTGCTGCACATGAATAAGATGCATGGCAGTAACTGAGAAGGGCAGGGCCTTCAGGGTAACTGAGCATAGTCAGAAAGGTGTGTCACCTAATATAATCCCACAGGTTTCCTGCCTGAGAACTGCCTGTGAGTCACTTCTTACGCAGATCAGCCCTGTCAAGTGTCGGCCTTCCTTATAGCTATATATACTCCAGGTCCAGAGGGCACTGGCAACTCAGCAAGCAGAGACCTGACTTCTGGGTGCACATGAGTGGCTGGGCAGGGCATGTGCAAGGACCTTAATATTATGCAATTCCTTTCAAAACTGAGTCCATTCAGATGGACTCAATCCATCTGAGTGAGGTGGATTCAGTCCTGGACAGACTGCATGGGAGACGCTGTTGAAGGCTGCCACCTACCAGTCTACCGACCTCCTTAATTTCCAAAGTCCTTGATCACAACAGGGAAACTTCATTCAGCTCAACAAACTTTGGCTATTTAAGCACATACTCTATGTGTATATGTAGGGGGTTACAAAAATGAATAAGGTGAAATTTTAGCCCTTGGGGATTTTGCAATCTAGAAAGGTAGAACACTCTGCCGGTGAGGCTAACAATTTTATAATGTCTGCTATGTGCCAGACATTGTATTATGCACTCAGCACACATTATATCTAAGTGCAATTCAAGATCCAAAGTACAATGAGAGTTCAGAGAGGTTTCGGAGGTTTCCTGCAGAAGTGACCTTGGAACTGGCACTTAAAGAATAGGTATGATTTTAACAGGTTGAATTGGTGAAAGCAATTGAGGGAGAGAGGATATTTGTCAAAGCCCAAGAGGCAAGGAAATAGGGGCTGTGTTCTAGAATGGGGAATTTCCTGTTGGGCTCTGCACACCCTATTTTCTAAAATGCAACACTGTTGCAGGAGCCTCCTACCTGATCTTCCTGCCTCCTCCTCTCCCAGCTCCATTCCACAAACAACTGTCAGATCTATCTTCATAAAACCGGTATCTGACCAAATTACAACTCTCCAAGAAGGAAGACAGGAAGGGGCAGACACAGGGGCAGGAAGGGGGAGCTTTCAACAAACCCTACTTCCTGCAGAAGAAAGTCCAAACCCCTCACCATTCAAAGCCTTGAGCACCTGGCACTGCCAGTTGGTGCATTTCTAACTTCATCTCCTGCCACTCCGTCCCCGCAGCTCCCCTCCTTCCTTACATCCCAGCCATCCCTCAAATGTGTCGTGTATTTCACTCTTCCAGGCCTTTATTCTTGCTTTTCCTCCTGCCTGAAATAACCTAGCCGCTGTCAAATTCAGTTTAAAATTTTAAGATTGTTTAATTGACACCTTCCCTAAGACATTCCTAACAATGAGTTCAGAATTAAGTGCTCTCTCTCCTGTGGCTCCGCAGTGCATCCTGCCTCTATTCCAGCACTTGTCAGGGCTGTCATTTGATACTGGACCTGGAGTCAGATTACCTGGCTCCAAACTCCAGCATTTAGAAGAGCGGATTGGGGAACTTGGATCTCTGAGGCTTAGTTTCATCATTTGTAAAAATGGGATACTTCAGATCTACTTCACAGAATTCAATAAGATGATATGTGGAGGTACTTCAAAAAGTTCATAGAAAGATTCATGTTAATCTTTTAATTCTATTTTTGAAGTACCCTCATATTAAAGGCACTTTGTAAACTGTTACACATGTAACATTTTTATATTTACATTTTAAATGTGTAAAAGGTAAAAAGTTTCCATTCCACCATAATATAAGATACCACAGAACACTAATTTTAAAAGGAAAAACTTTTATCTTAAAATAATTTTACAGAAGAGTTGCAAAGAGAGAGAATTCCCGTATACTCTTCACTCGACTTCTACTGTTAACATCTTCAATAACCATGTTACATTTATCAAAACTAAGACATGAACACTGGTACAGTCATACCATTAGCTAAACTACAGACTTTAATCTCTCTTTTATCAAATTTTCAACTAACTTTATTTTGTTCCAGGATCCAATCTGGAACCACATACTGCATTTAGTTGTCAGTTCTCCTTAGTCTCCTCCAATCTGTGACAGTTCCTCAGTCTCTCCCTGCCTTTCATGACCTTAACATTTTTGAAGAGCACTAGTTACATATTTTGTAGATATATGGGCCGGCCCGGTGGCGCAATGCTACAGTGCGCCGCTTGGCAAGCGCAGCGGCGCTCCCGCCAAGGGTTCGGATCCCATATACAGACCGGCCGCTCACTGGCTGAGCGAGGTGCGGGTGCGACACTGAGGGTTGCGGTCCGTTGCCGGACATGAAAAAAAGACAAAAAGGAAAAAAAGAAAAAAGAAATAGAAAAACCCTCAACTTGGATTTTTCTGGTGTTTTTTCGTGATTAGACTGGAGTTACAGATTTGGGGGAAGAATACCACAGAGGTGATTTGCTCTTCTCATTGCACATCATATCAACTTGATTTATCACTGGTGATAAAAGAGGGATTTTTGACTGCTTTGTTCATATTCAACATCTAAAACATTCTGGCATGTGGTGGTACTCAATAAATCTCAATGAATTCTAACTATTCTGTGTCTGTCTCTCTCACTAAATTGTAAACTCCTAAATGGCAAGGACCATATTGTATTTATCTTTGTAGTTTCCTGATGCCTACTTCTTGTATTTAGTTTCACTAAACGTTTAGGGATTGACTTGAAAGGTAAGTTGGGTTGTATCTGCAGGCAAAATCAGGCTTATTTGGTAGTTATTAGGGAACCAATGACTGATTTTAAGCAGCTTGGTCTAAAAGTTTAATATTTATTAAGTGTCTATTATGACTGGCACTTTGCTAATGTTTGGAGTTCCTATAGCATTTTATCAGTAACTGGAAAGGGAAAGAGGGTTGGGAAGGAAGGACTGGTAAATGCAGGGCAGAGAGGACTTTGAGCTTTGAGGCTGGATGGTGCAGACTTGGTGACAGCATTCTGAGGGGAAGGAAAGACCAGAAAAGGAAGTCTGGGGTATAAGATAATAAATTTGGCTTTCAATGTGTTAAATTTGTATTACAGAAAAACCATGTGAAGATCTCTGGGAGGCATTCGTAAATGCTGGGCAGAGGGTTAGGCGGGACTAGATAAGTAGATTTGAAGCCGTTTCTAGTCTACCGATAGCTAAAGCCCAGGAAGGGTATAAGATGCGCAGAGATGGAATACTGAGAGAGACGAGGATATCATACCCTTGAGGAAATCCCGCACTTAGAGAGGAGTAAGAAGAGGAGACAGTGAAGGAGATAGAGAAGTGTATTAGTCTTTTGTTGTTGTTTATAACAAAATACCTGAAACTGGATGTTTTACAAAGAAAACAAAATTTATTGCTTACAGTTTCTGAGGCTGGGAAGTCCAAAGTCCATCTCCTGGTGGCAACAGTGATCCAGGGGTCTCATATTGCAAGATGGTAGAAGCAAAGAGAGCAGAACAGAGAAAAAGACAGATTCTCCTCTTCTCTTAAAGCCCTCAGAACCACGCCCCTGACCACCATTTTTAATACATTCACTGCTGCGCAGTCCTACAATCCAATCACCTCTTCAAGGCCCCACCTTTCAATTACCACAATAGGATTTCCCACCCTCTTAACAGTCACAGTGGGGGCCAAGTTTTTTTTTTTTTTTTTTTTCCTTTTTGTCTTTTTTCGTGTCCGGCAACGGACCGCAACCCTCAGTGTCGCGCCCGCACCGGACCAGGACCGGCAACGGGATCGCAACCCTCGGCGCTGCGCCCGCCCCTCGCTCAGCCAGTGAGCGGGAACCGGTCTGTATGTGGGATCCGAACCCTCGGCGGGAGCGCTGCCACGCTCCTAAGCGGCGCACTATAGCAGTGCGCCACCGGGCCGGCCCCCAAGTTTTTAATACATAAAACTTGGGGAACACAATTCAAACTTCAATGAGTTCGAGGGGGACATAATTCAATCTGCTATAAGAAGGAACATTAGAAAGCTATACAAGAGAGATTTCAAGAACTGGGTAGTTGCCAATACCAATTAAGAGGAGACAGGCAAGTACTTTAATTACTTAGGGGATGCCAGGTGACTGGAAAAATTTAAAGAATGAATGGGAAATAAAATGGTGGAGCAATTAAACACATATTTTGCTTAACTATGAGAAGAAGAGGGAAATGTGGCTGCAAACAACAGAAAGGCGGAGAAAAAGGTTTTATTTTAGTTCTGCCATTAATCCCTCACTTGCATGATCTCATATAAAGTATTTAACCTCTCAAACTGTTAACCTTGCTTGCAAATATAACTGGCATAAACTATATCTGATCTACTTGTTTTGTTTTGTTTTGGTTTTGGCAGCTGGCTGGTCTAGGGATGGAACCCTGGACCCTGGTGTTATCAGCACCACGCTCTAACCAATTGAGTAACTGGCCAGCTCCTGATCTACCCATTTTATAGGCCAAGCTCAGGAGCCTGCTTCCCCACTGGACCCTGAGGTTGAGGGCAGCGACCACATATACCTTATTTATATAAATATTCCAAAAGCCTCTTAGAGCAACACAATAACCATTCGAAAGATGCTTGTTGACTGCAGAGTGCAGGGTGAGCAACAGCAAGCGCTGACACACCGAGATGTCACTGTTGGCCCGTCACTGTGCGGTGCGCCTTATCGCGCATTAGCCGGTATTCTTCACCACCCGAAGTAGGTGCTATGATCGCCTCGTTTTACGGATGAGGAAACGGGGTGAATGAAGAACAGTAACGGGCCCAAAGTCCCCAATCCATGGGTCTTGGAAATAGAATGAATTTTTTTCACTCAAAAGCCACGGAACAACAGGCCATGCGGTCGACGGAGGAAAAAACCATCGCAAAGTACAGGACGTCCGGAAAAAGAAAAGGAACTGTCCTTCTGCGCCTGCGCTCCCCTCGGCTCTCCAAGCCGCCTTCCCAGGCCCTAGACCATTGTCACAGTACGCCTGCGCCCAGCCTGAGTTCCGCCAGGCTTCGGTTGACTTCACCGCTACCTCTTCCCGCCTCGGGAGGGCCGGGGCTGTAGCGAGAAGCGAGGAGGCGGGTGACTAGGTAGTGCGCGTGCTGATGACGAAAGCGGAATTGCTCGGTCAGAGGCGGGTCCAGAGCCCAGAGGGGCTCGGGATTGCGGAAGTTTTGTGAAGAGGGTCGGGCGGCCGGATAGCGCAGTGTTGCTTTAGAACAAATTCCAGAAGGCAGTCTGCTGCTCGGGGTCCGAAAACCACCAGCTTCCCCGGGCTTGGGGCTGTAACACCGAGGGCTCTTCGACGTCGCCGCTGTTGGTTCTCCTCGTCCCTCGGTCCCCCTCAGGGAACCGCCTCGGATCTCCGCCATGGCATCCACTTCGCCCAACCTCCAGGTACCACCGCTCATCTCCCGCCCCCTGGAGAGGGGGAGCCGAGGGGAGCGCGAGAATTGGGGTGGAGGGCAGGGAGGTGGGAGGAAGCGGCCGCACCCCTGGCCGGGGCCGGGCGAAGCCGCAGGTGGGAGAGTGGGCCCTTTACTGCGGGAAGGTCGTTTCCTGCACGCTCTTGGGGTCTCTTGAGCCACTTGGAATGGGAGGCTCTTGACGTTTGTTAGGACTTTTTTTTTTTTTTTTTTTTTTTTCCGAGCTTGAACCAAACTGGGTAGTCTCCAGTCAGCGTAAGGGAGAAAGGAAATACGTAATTTTTTCAAAGCACTAGTCTAGATCAGTTGAAAATAGGGTGGTCATAATTCTCAGTATTTCGAGCCGATTGAGCAAAGCTTTTCTTTTCGAGCTGTCGAGTGAATAGAAATATGACAACAGCCCTGGAATAGGAAGTTAGAGCCAGCCTACATCCAATCTCCGAGAATTCATTGAGCATATGTGTTTATGTGCACTCTCCTGTGGCTCCGAAACTGAGTAAGGCCGGGGAGTATTCTTAAACTCCTCTGTGGCTACAGTTTTCCACGCCCACAGCAGTGAGCAGTGTTTTGTACATAAATCATGGAATCTTAAGATTTTAGACGTAATCGTTAGTCCTCTGTGGAATGGAATTCATTGAGGAAAGAAATTTAAGAGTGTCATCCATCCCCAGAATGGGTCTAGGGCTTCAGTGGGGTTTAGAATGTGAGTTAGGAGACTCGAGGACTCCCAGTCCGGTATGTCAGTTTAGGCCAAAGGAGAAGCGTGAAATACCTATATTGAGTCATTGTCTTGGACTTCCAGTAGTGTGTTTAACAGGCACCAAAGATAATGGAAGGCTTTCTTAACCCAGGATAATTGATTCTGAAGAGAGATCACTCAAAATAGACCCCCATAAACAGAGATCAAAATTTAACAAACAAAAAAGTGGGAGGGGAGGCTTGCTTGGGACTTTTATCTTGAAAATCAACCTAAATGATCATGAAAACAAAGGTTTTATGTCTTTCACAAAATATTATGATTGTGTGATTCATTTCTTAGAATAAATAATGTCAGGTGCTGATTTGTATGTGTATTTTTTCCACCAAGACTGTATTAAACTAAGATACAACAATCTTCACTTAATCTTAAGGGTTTTTTTTGTAGCCTTTGGTAAGGGTCTTTTGAAGGAATATATTTGGAAAAAGTATTGTTCGTTTGGTGAAAGTTTTATTCTTTTGAGTATTAAAGGTGATTTATTTTGAAGTGCCCATCATATCATCATTCTTGTTGGTTTGTCGGTTAACTAGTTTTATTCAATAAACTTCATTTTCAGAGACTTTGCATGTAATTTGGGCATTCTACAACATAGTCTTCATCTGTTTACTGATATCTTTCTTCTGCAAGATTTGCAGTTTTATTCTATAATCAGAGTGCATCATATTTGAATTGGATGTTTGAGTATTCAGTGAATCAGTTAGAGATTGATATTAAAGCATGATTGCTAGTGTTGAACGTGAAGAATGTAGTATTATTTTATTAGTGGTCTGTTCACAGGTGTGCTTTTTCATTCAGCCTTTTCAACCTTCTAACATAGGAAATTTGGATGAAGAATATTCAAATAATGAATAACTTTTCCACTGAACAAGGCAAAAATCCCTATAGCCAGACACTTATAATCTAATGGAAGAATGCATCAAAATTTTTGATTAAAAATTGAAATTAAAAGTAATTCAATTAATGCCGTAGTAGAATTAGAGTTTACTATGGAGGGCAGAAAGGAAGAGCCAATCTCACTCTTCCAAGGGCAAGTGAGAAATGTCATACAGAGGAGGTGATGTGATCTTAGATAAAGTGAACAGAAGTAACAGTAATTGCTTGGTGTTTGATGTGATCTCATTTAATCCTCAAAACAACTCTTCAAGGTGAATATTATTCCAGGTTCACAGTATGAGAAACCTCAACTTATTAAGGTTCTGATTTACCCTGAGACATACAGTTAATTAGTATGGAGATAGTTTTGAATCCAGGTCTGTCTGCTTACCAGTCTGTAGTTTTTTCACTACAAAATTCTGCCTTCTTGAACAGGAAAGTTAAATGTTTTCCAGGCAGAGAAAATCAACTTATGTCTCAGTCCCAAAGTGTAATAAACCTTGCAGAGGATTAGGGGAGATTGCAAGTAATACAGTATGAAATAGAACTCATAATTTACTCAGTCTTCAATATTGAGTGTTACTATGCCATGTGTTTTGCTATGTCCTGGGGAATCATAAAAATATATATATCATTTATGACCTCAGACAGTTTATGTTCTTTTTTTTTTTTCCTTTTTGTCTTTTTTCGTGACCGGTAACGGGATCGCAACCCTCGGTGTCGCGCCCGTACCGCGACCGGCAACGGGATCACAACCCTCGGTGTCACGCCCACACCGCACTCAGCCCGTGAGCAGACCAGTCTCCACATAGGATCCAAACCCTTGGTGGGAGCGCCGCCACGCTCTCAAGCGCCGCACTCAACCGAGTGCGCCACCGGGCCGGCCCCAGTTTATGTTCTGATGTGTAAACATATAAAGTGACTGATAAGTACAA
Organism: Galeopterus variegatus; assembly: GCF_000696425.1. Taxonomy (NCBI): domain Eukaryota; kingdom Metazoa; phylum Chordata; class Mammalia; order Dermoptera; family Cynocephalidae; genus Galeopterus; species Galeopterus variegatus. The sequence goes on along the minus strand of NW_007726257.1, from coordinate 866,686 downwards.
GAGGCAGTGGAAATCTAGAGAAGGTTAGGCTACACTGCCCTGAGGGTATTGGGAAGGGCTTTGCAGCAGGACCATGACTGCTGTGAGTCCTGGAGAAGCAGGAGTTTTACAGGGAGACAGTGAAATAGGATATTCCAGGTGGAGAGTATGCTGTACACAAAGGCATGCCATCTGAGTTGGTCCAGGTTGTGCCAGCAGTTTGGTATCACTGGGACTTAGTGTACAAGGTGGGAGTGCAAGCCTAAAGAGTCGGGCCATATCCCAAGGAGCCTTGTGTACATGTAAGCCATAGAAGGGTTTCACACAGTGGAGTAATATGCTCAGGCTTTTGTTTTAGAATGAAACTGTCATGTGTGTACACATGAAAAGCTTGACTGGTGGCAGGCCTGGAAGCAGAGAGACTGGTTAGGAGGCAGGGGTCTGTGTGATGGGAGATAGTGAGGGAACAAATTAGTGTAGTGTCTATTTGAATAAAGAAGAAAGGATTGATCGGAGAAAAATATCACACTTGTATTTGCATTTAAACAGTTCGGGAGGAGGAGGAGTCTGGGTTTTCTCCCAGCTTTCAGGATTAGGTATCTGAGTGGGTTGGAATTGGTTCTGGGATACAAAAGACGGGGCATATTTGGGGCTGGGGTGAGTGGAACAAAATAAATTCAGTTCTCAGCTTGTTGAGTTTGAACTGCCTGTGGGGGCAATCAAATGGAAATGTCCAATGAGCATTTGGGTACATGTGTATAGAACTGGGTAGACTGGGCTAGGCTGGAAATTAGGATTTGGGACTTGTTGGCATACAGATGGTGGCTGAGATTGTGGGTATGGAGATTTTACAGAATGAAGAAAATCAAGGACCAAAGTAGAAACCCTGTGGAATATCGACATTTAAGGAGAGAGGAAAGGGAGCCTGAAAAAGAATCATTAGACAGTAAGAAGTATAACAAGGAGAGAATGTTGTCATGAAGGTCAAAAAAAGAGATACTATTAAAATATTTGTTGTTATGGTAAGTGCTGCAGAGAGGGACTTAGATAAGCATGAGATTTGGCAATCAGGAGGCAGAAAACATTGCTGTGAGAAGAATAGAAAATCAGGAAACTGAGATGAACTTGGAGTACTCTTTGGGATTTTGCTGCAGAGATAAAGAGATGGTAAGATGGTAGCTAGAGAGGAACTTAGGAACTGGGCCGAGTTGGTATATTTGGGGTTGTGTTTTGTAGATATGAGCCTACACATTTTTCTGCTGAGGAAAGACCCAACCAAAAAGGGAAAGGTTGGGTAGAGCAGTAGAGTGGTACATTATTGTTGGAGTAAATGTCAGGAGGAAGGTAGGAATGGACTTCAGAGCATGGAAGAAAGAATTGTCCTTGACAGAAAGGGACTGGAACATCTTTTCTCCTGAGATAGGTGATTGTAGAATTTACCCAGTTTCCCAGGGTTTTCTAGTAACATGTCATAGTCTCCTAATCTGAAGAGGATAGTCCCAGATTTCCTAACCTTTATACTTCCACACTGATGACTGGATCCTGACTGACTGACCTTGGGGTAATAAAGTCATTCAGTCTTGTGCCAGCTTCGCACTGTGCTAGAGAATATAAAAAAGTGAAGGCAACAGTCATAACCCCTGTCCTCATGGAGCTTATATTCTAATGGGAGAGACAGGCAAAAAAAAAAAAATCTCACATGTGGGTGTATTCACACACACACACACACACAGGTAACAAGCCTGGAAGGATTTTAGACACAAGAGTGGTGTGGACAACTGTGTTTTAAAACTGAATAAACTTGAGGATCATTAGCCTAAAGTTGGTCAGCCTTAAATCAACAGAAATAAATCACATAAGGAGGGAGTAAACAGAAGTGAGACCCATCCCCAAACTCAGTGTCACATACTAGAGGAAGAATCAGCAAAGAAGACTGAGTAGGAGCTGTCAGAGAGGTAGGAGGCCTCTCTGACAAGCAAAGTGGTGCTTGGGGGCTCAGTGGAGGTCACTGTTCAAAAAGAAGGAAATGATCAACTTTGTAGAATGTCAAAAAGATCAAGATGAAGACAGAGCTAGTCTTTGGACCTGGCATCCTAGAGAGCCTTGATATAAGCAGTTTTATTGATGTGATAAGGGAAAGAGAATAAAGGCTTCTTAGGTGAGATTTTGGCTCTAAAAGGTAGCAGAGAAACAGAACTAAACTGAAGGGCGTTTTGGTGTCAAAGAAGGTTTTTTAAAAGAGGGCTGTTTGTATGCTGACAGAAATATCCAGTGGAGAGAAATTGTTGGTAGAAATGACAGAGGTGGAATAACCAAAGCGAGAAAGATTTTGAGAAAGTAGATTTCTTTTCACACATTTGACAATTTTCTTGATTACCCATTGTATACCAGCACCATTCTAGGCTGGAGGAGTTCAGATGAAGTCCTGTTCTCACAGAGCTTACCTTAGTAAAGGAAATAGCCAGTAAGAGAGTATACAGGTAAATATAATGATAAAGATAGGATAAGAGAGTGCAGGGGTGAGGGGAGAGCTGAGAGCAGGGATGGGGTACAGCCTCTTATATAGCAGATTAGGGAGGTCCTCTCTGAGAACTTGCTATCCGAAATAGGGCAAACAAGGAGACTGTCATGCATCGATCTGGGGGAAGGAAGAACATTCTAGACAGAGGGGTCTTCCGTACCTGAGTGAAGGAGGATTAGAGGGTTTCAGTTGTGATCCAAACAGCCAGGGCCCAGGTCATTTAAGGCCTTGTAGATCGTGCTCCAGCATTTGGATTTCATGGTTTGCCATGGGAAGCCATCAAAGTTTTCTGTATGGACTTCCAGGTGGTGGGGTGGAAGCAGGCTGACCACCTACAAGCCTAGGTGGTAATTTGACAAATATGACAGTGGATTGAACAAGGGTGGTAGCAGTGAAGATGGTAAGGATTATATTCTGAAATAATAATTTGCTCTCCAAAACCATACAACACAAGATTAATTTCATTTCAAATGAAAAATGCTAACAAAAATAAGGGCAAAATGGGGCATTCATTGGGAGAAAATAGATGCATGTCTTCATAAATCATCGTCTTTGATTAAAGGTTTAACATGCACCCTCCGGTACAGTTGCTACATATGGCTATTTAAATTTAAATTTTAATTAAATAAACTCACTCCTCAGTCACACTACAACATTTCAAGTATGCAAAAGCCATATGAGGCTGGTGGCTTTGGTACTGGACAGTGTAGATACAGACATTTTCATCATTGGGGAAAGACTGGTTTAAACTAATTGGTGCCATGTTTGGAGCCAGATACTTAAATACCAACTATAAGAGTTTTACTTTAACAAATATCAGTGTGGTGCCTGACTGTGACACCATGTTAGGCCTCACTGTGAATCAGGGGAGTAGCTGAAGAGGTGAGTGGCACAAATTCCAAAATAATCTGAGAAGAAAATTATAATCAGAATAAGAAAGAATTTATTTCTGCTGTGTGGCTTAGCCACTGAGCTTTGGTATGCATTTCTATATGACCAGTCTCACCTAACCACTAGTTGACCACATTCTATGACTCCACTTTTTATATCCTGTCTAGCTTACACAACTTTTGAACATTTAGCTTTGAATTAAGACTGTTTGAACTTTGAAATGTGTGAGTACTACACTTTGTCAATTGTAAAACACACCATTTTTCTTCCCTCCTGCTACAACAAAGGAAGCATGGTCTTCCAGGGGATGGCCTCTTCCTCTCATTTACAGATTTCATCCCATCTATATCCAATCCACAAGCAACTACTTCAAAATATATTATTATTCTTACATATGATTGGTTTTTGGATTGTTTGAATGGTTTTTTTTTCTTAATTTTATGCTTATTTTTAATATAGCCTAACCGTGATCATTTTTTTTTTTACTGGCACTTATTTCTGTTGAATACAGTTTTACTACTTAAATTAACCCAGTTGGAATGTTTTAATAAATTATGCTTGTTCTTTATTTGTATGTGTCTGTGCATATTTTTAAAAATTAAAGAAATTTTTTTTAATGAAAATTTTATTTTGAGGTAACTATAGATTCACATGCAGGTATAAGAATAATGTAAAGCGGTCCAGTGTGTCCTTCACCCAGTTGCACTCAGTGGTGGAATCTTGCAAAATTAGTATAATATCACAACCAGGATATTGACATCAGTACATTCCACCATTCTTACTCATATTGCCCCATGGGGTTTTACTTGTACTTGTGTGTATTTGTGTGTGTGTGTTTCTGTGCAGTTTTATAACATGTAGGTTTGTGCATCCACCAGTCAAGACACAGAAGAGTTCCATCCACAAGGATCCCTTATGTTGCCCTTCAACCCACAATCACCTCCCCTTCGTTTTGTCCACCATCCTGATCCTTTCACAGCACTGATCTGTTCTCCATCTCTGATTTTGCCATTTTGAGAGTGTTATTAATGGGATCATATAATATATATAACCTTTGGGAATTGGCTTTTTTCACTCAGCATAATTCCCTCAAGATTCATGTAAGTTGTGTGTAACAGCAGTCAGTTCTTTTTTGTTAGTTACTAAGTAATACTCCATGGTGTTAATGTACCACAGTTTGTTAACCATGCAACTGTTGAAGAACATCTGGAACATTCATGTACAGGTTTTTGTGTGAACATAAGTCTCCATTTCTCTGATAAATGCCCAAGAGTACAGTTGCTTCTTCATATGGTATTTGCACATTTAGTTTTGTAAACAAAACAGGACAAAAACCAGCCAGTTTCCCAGGGTAGCTGGACTGTTTTACAACTCACCAGCAATGTATGATTGATACAATTCCCTGCATCCACACCAGCATTTGATGTTGTCACTATTTTTTGTTTTATCTATTCTGATAGGTGTGTCATGATGTCTCATTGTGGTTTTAATTTGCATTTCCGTAATGGCTAATAATGTTGAGCATCTGTCTTAGTCCGTTTTGTGTTGCTATAACAGAATACCCGAGACTGGGTAATTTATAAAGAAAATGAAATTTATTTGCTTACAGTTTCTGAGGCTGAGAAGTCCAAAGTCCATGTCGTGGTGGTGACAGTGATGCAGGGACCTCACTTTGCAAGATGGTGGAAGCAGAGAGAGCAGAGAGAAAGAAAGAGTCTCCTTTTAAAGCCCTGAGAACCATGCCGCTGACCACCATTTTTAATCCGTTCACTACCACATGGTCCTACAACCCAATCACCTCTTCAAGGCCCCACCTTCCCCACCTTACAATTACCATAATAGGATTTCCCACCCTCTTTACGGGGCCACTGTGGGGGCTAAGTTCCTAATACATAAAACTTGGAGGACACAATTCAAGCTTTAGGGAGTTTTGGGGGGACATAATTCAATCCATTATAGCATCTTTTCGTATGCTTATTTGCCATCTGTATATCCTCCTTTGGTGAAATGTCTGTTCATGTATTTAGCCTATTTTCTAATTGGGTTTTTTTAAACTGTAAGATTTTGAGTTCCTTATACATTCTCGATACTAGTCCTTTGTCAGATATGTGTTTTGCAAACATTTCTCTGAGTTTGTAGCTTATGTTTTCATCCTTTTAACAGGATCTTTTATAGAGCAAAAATGTTTAGGTCTGATAAGGTTCTAGTTTAGCAGTTTTTTTCCTTTTATATATGTTGTGCTTTTGATATCAAATCTAAGAACTCTTTAGCACCATTTCTTAGAAAGCCTGTCCTTCTACCATTGTCTTGCTTCTGCATCTTTTTCAAAAATCACTTGGATATACTGTATTTGTATGGATTTATTTCTGGAAGTCTTTCTTTTAAATACTACCAAAGTAGTCCATGTTCATTATGGGGTTTTTTTTTTTTTTTTTTTTTGGCTGTTGTTTCAAACAGTTCAACTTGTGCTACATACAAAGGGTTGTATACTGCTTTTTTAAAACAAGTTTCCCAGGCTGGCCTGTTAGCTCAGTTGATTAGAGGATGGTGTTATATAACACCAAGGTCAAGAGTTCGGATCCCCATCGTGGCCAGCCACCAAAAAAAAAAAAGATTTTAAGTTTCCAGGTTTTCTTTTGGTTAATGTCTTTGTTCAATAAACTTTTTAGTTAATTAGTGGGTTAAAAGATTTGGGCAGTTTTCAGATTCTTAATATTTCATTATGCCATTGCTTCTAAAGGGGTTTTACCTCACTTACATTTCTACTTTCGTTGCATGCTCTAAATATAGCAGCATTTGATTTTTGAGAATTTCCCCAAATGCTTTTTTTAATTTGAATTTTCAGATTATTTGATTCTCCCTTCCTAGCCCTAAGTTTGACTTTAGTTGAGTGAAAATTATGTGAGAATCTTAGTAACTGGTACTAGATATAATACTCAAATAGCATTTATCCAAATAACAGATTAAGTTCACATTTTATAAAGTTATAATTTTCATCAAATATAGTTCTGATTTAGGAAAAAAGGATTTGTTTTAAAGTTGCTTTTGTTATTTAAGAAAATCATTCTAGATCATACTGAAAAGTATGATTATTTACTTCAAATTTATGTTTATGCTTTGATTTTAATGTTATTATTTTGCCTCCCTTGAACAGAAAGCAATAGATCTTGCTAGCAAAGCAGCACAAGAAGACAAAGCTGGGAACTACGAAGAAGCCCTTCAGCTCTATCAACATGCTGTACAGTATTTTCTCCATGTAATTAAATGTAAGGTTATAGTTTAGTTTTTTATTTTAAAACACAAAAAGAACAAAATCCTATTGTATTTATAAAGATTGAAAAATAATTTCAGAAAATTCTAAGCCATCCATTTGTAAAAAAATTCCCACTTCATAGTAACTTTTAAGTACTCAGACTTAGCTAACAAATGTGATAGCTATCATAGTTATTAATTTATATACCTAAACATCTTAAAATGTTGTATAGACAATAGAAATAATTTTTTATTTTACCGATAATGTACATAAATTGTGTAATCAGAGCTTATTCATTTTCTAAGCATATGTTTGAAAATACTCTATTTTAAAAATCGATTGAGGGCCGGCCCAGTGGCACACTGGAGAGTGCGCCGATTGGGAGCGCGGCGGCTCTCCCGCCGAGGGTTCGGATCCCATGTGGAGACCGGTTCCCGCTCACTGGCTGAGCGCGGTGCGGGCGCAGCACCGAGGGTTGCGATCCCGTTGCCAGTCCCCGGTACAGGCGCGACACCGAGGGTTGCGATCCGTTACCGGTCAGTAAAAAAAAAGACAAAAAGGAAAAAAAAAATCGATTGAGAGACATTTTATTCATGTATTTTACAACTACTATTTGTTCTGCCTGTTTACCATGTGCCAGGCACTGTTCTAGGCACCAGGGATACAACAATGAGAAAAAAATGGATAAAAACCCCTGCCTTCATGGACCTCAAAACTAATGCAGTTGAATAATTTAAGGTTTTCTTTTGAGCTTCCCCATTTGATTTTGAGGGGTTTTTTTGTCAAATTAAAGTGAAACTAAGAATGAATCATAACGTATAAGATACTAATCCCATGCATTGCATATATATACTAGTGCAAAGTCCACATTTGAAAATAGCCCTGACAGAGGCCTTTATATAGTAAAATTACTGTGTTGGTAGTGTACATAATATGTGGGATTTCCATCACTTTTTATACTCTCTGAAATAAAACTTATGTAGACGTTACCGGAAATAATTAATATTGCTTTACTTCATTTGTCTTTCTTATAATTACCTTTGTGTGAGATAAGCAGGGTTCAGCTATCTGCTCTATCTGCAGCATGTAAGGGAAGAGTATGAAACCTACAGAATATTTAATAATTTCTTATTATTTAACCCAAACCCACGTTGATTTCCAACCCTGCTGGGGGAAGGAGTAGATAATCATTGGTTACAGTGAGTTAGGGATGATCTTCCCTCCCCCTATATAGAATTTCCTTGTTTAAAAAAATATATCTAAAAGTTTAAAGCTTTGCGTATAGAATACTAATGGAAAAATCTCTCTCATTTCCTTTCAATAGATGAAGCACAGGGTGATAAAGCCAAGCAAAGTATCAGAGCAAAGTGTACAGAATATCTTGATAGAGCAGAAAAACTAAAGGAGTACCTAAAAACGAAAGAGAAAAAACCACAGAAGCCAATGAAGGAGGGACAACCGAGTCCAGCTGAGGAGAAGGGGTATGTATTTAAGAGTGTTAGATGTTATTTTGTCTTTTAACTTTTAATTTGTGAAGTAAATTTCTTTTGCTTAAACTGGGTGTTTGCAAACCAAGGCTCATGGGCCAAAAATGGCCTGCTGCCTGTTTTTATAAATACATTTTATTGGAACACAGCCTCGCCCATTTCTTTACCTATTGTCATCTATGGCTGCCTTTCTTCCATAACTACAGAGTTGAGTGGTTGCAATAGAAACTGTATGACCCATAGAACCAGAAATATTTACTCTCCAGTCCTTTATAGAAAAAAAGTTTGCCAACACCTAGTTTACCAAGCTTCAGGGATAATATACCTCAAATAACCCTCCATGACTGCTTGCTGGTTATAGGGGAAAACATTTGTAGAAATGGCACCCAGTTACCCATTGCTGATTTTGTCATATTGATGGTTATTACAGGAATCGTCTGTAGTTAAATATTTGACCACATGACAAAATGAATAATAATTCCAATAATGTAAATAATTTTGGGGATATGTTATGCATAAGTTTTCAATGTGGATTTGCTTTAGATTTGCTTTATGTTATTGTAAAGAAAGCAACAGGCATAATTTATAAATATTGAAACCCATTTTGGGGACTGTCTTTCTAGATGGGGGATATATTGCTTACAGATGCAGAATTTATTCAACACATAATAACGTGCATGCCAGACTCTGTGCTAAGCAATGGGAGTAATCTAACCAGATCTTCTCTGACCGTTCTACTGACTGGTGCCCGAAGTGGTTCCAGGTGATACACTCTTAAGAAAATGAGACTCTTGGATGGACTTATCTGGCCTGGCTAGGTTTGAAAGCATTGAAGTTTTGGTTAGCTTTAGAGGATATGATACTCATAGTTCATGGTACGCGGTGGCACAAGTTACTTACGTAATTCCCTCTAATCAAAGAATGAAGTGCCCTTTAGGCAGTGCTACCATAGACCAAATTTTGAAGGACATGAGAAATAGAAGAACTAGAGTTGACTTCCTGCTTCAAACTATGTGGCCAAGTTTGAAGATAATTATAAGCTCAAAGTTTTATATTCTGTTCAAGACATGAACAGGAAACCAGGGAGTTTCTGTGACACACTAAGAATAATATCTTTTGCACCTATAGCATTGACATAACAAAAATCAGATGACAGTCTGATCTTAGGTATTATTGAATTTCAACTTTGGGTTTCTTATATGAAAGTGAGGACATTTAGTGTGAGACAGGTACTCCAAAGATAAAATGAAAATGTTGGGAAGAATTTAGTTGACTTCGAGTGCTTGGGACCTCCAGCTCTCACTGAGACTTCCTTGTCAGAAACATTCTCTCTTCCCCCATCTCTTGAGGCTCTTCTGGGCTTGCTCGAAGACCCTGTAAGGATCTCTCCTGAGATGGTTACCTAACAAAGGGGTACCAGTTCTTCTCCTGGAACAGCTATTTTGGTTACAGACAGCAGGACCCACTTTGGCTAATTTAAGCAAAAAGATTTATTTTAAGATATTACCTTACAGAATTTTGAGGCCAGGGAATTAAGCTTGGATTCCACATCACTGGAAAAAATGCTCAACTATACCAGCATTGTTCAAATAGGGATCTCACTGCTGCCAACTCCTCTGCCAAGCACTTTCAATGCTTGGAAGCAGATAGTAAAACCTCTGCCACATCTCCTTCAGCAAAATCAGTGCTTTCACCTAAAGATTTGGTCTCCTTGCAAACAGCCCCCACCTAATTGGAGGAGCTTAGGTGTCATGTGGAAACTTAGCTGCAAGGGAGCCTAGAAAGGACAGTTTTTTTAATAAGTATAGCCTTTACAGTACAGGAAAGCATGATAGAAGGAGGTTGAAGTGAGTGTCAAGTGAATCAGATTAGAGTATCTACCTCATCCATAACCCCACCATCCTGCAGTAATCAAGGCAACCCCTTCTTGGCATAAAACCTGTCAAGCTTTTTATCCCCTCTTTATGTCTTATATTTTTGAAGATGATATAATTCCATATTTTCTGCTTTATCACTTTTTCATTCAACATTTTATCAGGAACATCTTTCCAATAAACTATTTCTACCACATCATGTTTAAAGGTTACAGTGTATTCTTTCATATGCTAATCCCTACAATTCAACATAAATTTCTTCTCTTTTCCCCTGTTGGAAACAGTATAGATGTGATTATCCTTACAATCAAATCCTTGACTCATTTTAAATGATTTCTTCAGGATAAATTCCTAGATATGAAATACCTGAGGTGATCTACTTGTTCCTCGGGTTCAGTTCATTTCTATCAGGAAGCTTCATGCATTTTTTGGACCCTCCAGACTAAGGGTTATAGACCTTTGTACCTTAGATAATTAGTGTTCTAGGTTTTTTCCTCCTAGTATGACTAATTATTCTGATTTATATTTTGCCTGGTCCTGATGTTTTTACTGTTGTTGTTTGCAACTCTTGTAATTCATCTTAACTCCTATTCATAAAAGGATCCATTTATGAATAAATACATACATGGTTATATCATGGGAATTTGGAGCTAGTTCCTGACTTCATTTTGGTTTTTTTGTCCCTTTCCTGTTCATGATTTTCTATTGATTGATGATGTGCCTGCTTCCTATTTTATTTAATACATTCTTAAAAGTAATAAAATAAGCACAACTTTTAATGTGAATATCTTATATCCAGATCTTTCCTTCATTTTTGTCTTATTTGATAGCAGTGATGATTTGAATATATTAAATTCTTTTTATTAGGAATGACAGTGATGGGGAAGGAGAATCTGATGATCCAGAAAAAAAGAAACTACAGAATCAACTTCAAGGTTGCTTTAGATTTCATTTTTAAATTTACTCTCTTGTTAAAATGACTCATAGTGAATTATCTGTTTGAATTGTTATTTTTCCCCCTCTATTTAAATGAAGTTCAAGTACTGGCTTCAGTTCTGGTGGTCACACGCTGGCTTTGTTTAGAATGATTTCATAGGGTTTGCCCTCTAAGGTCACTAATGGTTTGTTTTTTTCATTTAGTAAAAATATTGTTTGGTTTTATATCTGCCTTTGGAAAGGCTGTGAGTCAATTTGTTCTCTTTCATTTTATTTGCCCCCTTTTAGAGAAGGTAGCATTATACTTTTGGCACACCACATAATCTGATGGTATTAAAATTTACTATTGTCAGTGGAGCAGAATGAATTACGAGTTACACTTGGCTTTTTATTGTCATGGTTGTGGCTGATTCATTGATTGTTTATTTCATATTTTCTACCTGCTCTTTCTCATCTGTTTTTCAGTGTTTCCATTTACATTTATCCCTTTACATTTACATTTATCTGTTTAAGCTTTCTGTTTTTACCTTCTGCACCTATAAAAGCCCTTTCATTCTCCTCTACTAAAATATAGTGGCATAATGGAGAGGGCGTAGGTTTTGGCTCTGTTCAGATCCAGATTCCACTCTAAGGTCTGCCACTTAAAAGCTTTCTGATTGTGGGTAAGTTACCTAACCTCTCAGAGTCTGAGTCCCCATCTCTAAAATGAAAATTAGTAGTACCTTCCTTTCAGGACTATTAAAAGATTAATGACAATATAAAAACGCCTTAACATTATAGCTGACAAATTCTAGGGACTCAATAAATGATAGCTCTATGTATCTAAAAAGGTGTCTATTTAATTGCTGGCTGGCTTATTTAATTGCTGAGATTGTAATGTTCTTTTGATGTGCTACCTAGTGGTTTTTTAAATTGAATTTTATGCCCCATCATTGATAGTATGTATTTTGTTCATTTGAATTTTACCTAATAGAATGCATAAGTGGGAGGGATTTCCATAGTATAGACTCAGCCTTGGTTACTGAATAATGAATATACCTAGCTTAACCAGACCTTTTAACCTTGCTATACTTGTCTTTTCATCTTGTTATAACCTCTGTCTTACCCACCACAGTGGGATGTATAGGAGAACACTATTAGGATAGTATCTTTAAAACAGTACAGTTGATAGGATAAAGAGCATTTTTATATGTCAAGAACTTCAACAGAGGATCTAGCCCAAGAGCAGAAATTTTGACTTTCCACTGCCGGATTCCTGCTGCCTGAAGTGATGCAGACACCCACTGCATACTCAGTAAAGTATTTGTTGGGTAACCCAGTGATCCATACAAAGTCATCTTATTCTAATTGTAAGGCAACAAGCTTTTTTTCTGTCTGCTCTATTGATTTTGGTTTTGTTTCCCCTCCCCCTCCCCCCCAAGTGAAAATTAGATTGTATCTTTAATTTCGAAAAAGATACAACCAGTTTTTAATAGGGATTTCTCTAAATTCCCTATCAGCTATGATAACGGCCAGAGATGTAAAAAAAAAAAAAAAAATTTCAAAACATTTAAATTAAGAAATTTATTTGGAATTTCAGGATGAAATAGAGTATGAAAAGTCCTAACAGGCTGCTTAGTTGTTTACAGTTGAGCAATTTCTATATACTGAAAATTGGAAAAGCTTTTGATAAAAGATTACTAGAAAATTTTGTGAATAAGCTATGTTAAAAGGATTCTTCTTGGACTTTCACTGCAATAATTTCACTGCAATGGCTTTTTAATATACACCATTTAGAAACTAAATCATTCATTTAAGTAACTTGGTAAATTTACAAAAATTGTAAATAGGTTTATTTAGAAGCCAAATAGAAAATTTGGCAAATCTTAGGGTAGTATTTTGAATCCACAGAGGTACACCTTCTGTCTCTTATCTATCTGCTTTTATTCCATCCCTTCCTCTCTTTTCTCCTCCCTTCTGTTTGTCTGTCTATCTTCAGTTAAAGTTAAGTGTATTTTCTTCCTGTGGTTGAGGAGAGCATTAATGACTTTTCCTTTGGTTAACAGGAAAAATAGATCAACTGCTATTGAACAAGTATTTTTGATACTGCAGAATTAACGTATTCAAATATTATAACCACTTTATTTAATGTTTGGTGCTTTTCCAAACATTCTTTATCCTTACACTAACCTGTCTAAGTAGTTTTGTAGGCAGATGGGACTATTTTCACATTACAAATAAAGAAGTGGAAATAGAAGGGATAAGTGACCTACCCTAGGTTATCTAGCCACCACCCACGTCCACGACTCCTGCTGACTGCTCCCTTACAGCTACTTCCTCATCACATTATTTCAGAGTTTTAGTACATAAAAGTTTTCCAGACAATTTTATAATCCATTTCTTTAACATTATTATGTCACGTTATCTTCTAACTTTGATGAAATCGTCTTCCTTAATTTAAAGATGACAAAATTTTTTGTAGGTGCCATTGTTATAGAGCGGCCAAATGTGAAATGGAGTGATGTTGCTGGTCTTGAAGGAGCCAAAGAAGCACTTAAAGAGGCTGTGATATTGCCTATTAAATTTCCTCATCTTTTTACAGGTGAGATGACTTTTAATTTTATTTGATGATATTTTTAAAATGCATCAACGACTGAGGTAAAACATTATGAATTCTTGTAACCATATGATGATTTATTATCTTAAATTCTGTTATAATGTGATATATCTTTACACAAAGATGTTTCCCTACACATATCTATGTTTGCTATATATATATTGCAAAACAACCTAAATGTCAACCAGTAGGGTATAAGGTAATTAACCAACATGTAGTGGAGTACTGTGGAATGCTGTAGTGTGCACTCATTAAAATGTAGTAATAAATTTAAATCTACATTATAATTTATTGAAGAATGCCCACCTCTGTTATAAAGATAGTTATAAAATATAGTATGATTCTGTGATTGTTATATAAATGTGCATCTGAGAAGCGTAGATGCATTGATATAAAAATGTTAATGTATGCCTAGGAGATAAGCTTATAGGTGATTATTACTTCTTTTGACTTTCATCAGAATTTTTTGCATTGGTAATGTATTAGTTTTTTAAGAGTATTTTCATTTCTTTTCTTTTTTTTTTTTTGTCTTTTTCCGTGTCCGGCAACGGATCGCAACCCTCAGTGTTGCCCCCATACCAGACCGGGGACCGGCAACGGGTTTGCAACCCTCGGTGTTGTTGGTAATGTATTAGTTTTTTAAGAGTATTTTCATTTCTTTTCTTTTTTTTTTTTTTTCTTTTTCCGTGTCCGGCAACGGATCGCAACCCTCAGTGTTGCCCCCGTACCAGACCGGGGACCGGCAACGGGATTGCAACCCTCGGTGTTGCTCCCGCGCCTCGCTCAGCCAGTGAGCGGGAACCGGTCCGTATGTGGGATCCGAACCCTCGGGCGGGAGCGCCGCCGCGCTTCCGAAGCGGCGCACTATTCATTGCGCCACCGGGCCGGCCCAGTATTTTCATTTCTTAAAAAGGGGGATAAGACTTATTTAACAGCTTCAGATGAAGTGCACAGCCTCTAGTAGCAAAGGGACAACTTGTTATAATGTGAAAGGAGTGTTGCTAACCCACCATCTGGAGATAGTTTAAGTTCTAGTTGGCAGCAGGAAGTGATCTATCTGTGTTGAACCATTCCTTCACATTGTCGTTTTTGTAACTGATAGCCTATGTTTTGTAATCTGCCTACACCCACAGTCTAACAGCCAAAAAGAGGTGTTTCCTTTTGAAAACAAGCTGGTTTATGTAGAGAGCAAATCTGTGATGTTGGCCTCAGACTGAACAGGTCCAGACAGTGATGTCGTGTAGAGCAGTGATGAAGAGCAAAGAACCTGTGGGCCATGTATGGTCCACCTAACTTCATGAATATGAAACTAACAGTATAAAAGTTGACATCATAATCCTATAACAGTACAAAAATGTAGTTGAACTCATTTTATGTTATATTACTTATACCAGTGTTTCCCAAACATGAGTCACTTAGGTATCATCTTCATGTACCATTATTATTTTTTAAATATTTTTCTTTAAATCACTCACTTTTTAGAACAAACTTTTGATTACAGTATAGCATAAATACACGGAGAAATGCAGGAACCATTAAGTGTTCAGCTTCCTTAATTAGCCATCACCCAGGTCCAGAAAGATTACATTACCTGACCCAGCATTGCCCTCTGCCTCTTTGCTCCTCAGAGGCAATCACTCTCTTGATTTCAAACACCATAAGTTATTTTGCCCATTTTATTTTAACTTTACATTATCTCACTTATTTCACTTTATTTACATTATTTTAAAAGACTGCTTTGTGTCTACTATAAATGAAAAAAAATCAGTGTTTTTCAAATACACATTAACAAGGTAATTATGTAAGAAAGAAGTATTTTTATACCACCTAAAAGTATTTTATATGATACCAGAGGTATATGTACCACACTCAGGGGAACACTGACTCAAAATTGCATACATTTAAAATAGGAAACGAGTTCAAGTAAAAGTTGAGACTTTCATAACAATAAATGTAAATATTTAGTTTTGCCATTAGTCATCAGTGTATCATTCCTTTGCAGACACCGTGTACGCATCACAATTTTCACCTAGGAATTTTTTAAACATGTATTTGATGTTTTATTGCCTGCTGTAACCCAGCCTGCTGGTTTATTTTAGGCGGCATTATAATTTCTCATTAACAAAATTGTGCCTCAAAGAGTTTATTTGTTCAGTTGTTATATTTTGGCAAAACTAGGATGTAAGATAAGAGTCCCCTTATCATTACCCAGCCATTGAGACTCTGCTACCTGTAATACTAAACTGTGCTTCCCTGTGGAATCAAGAATTCAACAGAACTTCACAAGTCAGTCAGACCGTTAGGTTCACTCCTCCAAAGTCATAAATATTTAAAGAAAGTCTTTCCAGCTGTCCTTCCTTTAATGGATATAATTGTTTTACAATATTCTGGTATTGAGCAGTGAGCACTGTAGATGATCAGAAAGTGCCTTTTAACTGAACTTTTTCTCCGACTACACTGAAAGCCCACAGAAGGTAGAGATCCTTTGTCTACACATTATGATTTTGATACATATTGAATGAATCACTTCCTGTTAGAAGGCTTAAATTTATGTAAACACACTTTGGACAAAGTAGTGTCAAGAAAAAGATAAAATACATTAAAGACATACTTAGATTGATTTATTTTAGAAATATCTTTTTTATTCTTACTAATAGATTTAGAGTGAAAAATCTTTTCACAGTATTCAGTATTGATGATGTGTACGGTAACTGAAATTAACGGTCTTGAAATTTTCATGTTATTTTTCTAATGCAAATTTTAGGCAAGAGAACACCTTGGAGGGGAATCTTATTATTTGGGCCACCTGGAACAGGAAAATCCTATTTAGCCAAAGCTGTAGCAACAGAAGCAAACAACTCAACATTTTTTTCAATATCATCCTCTGACCTTGTTTCTAAGTGGCTAGGTGAAAGTGAAAAGTAAGTAATAGTCATTCATAAATAGATTTTTTCTTTTTTTTTTAGTTTTTTCTTTGCCTGGTAGTCACTGTATCAGTCTGTAAAGTAATAGGTTTCTTACATCATTAATAGATATTCAGAGAAGTGACATAATGTATGTATTCATTTCTCAGCCAAATCAGTTTCTAATTTGGAATTTATTTTTCAGGATAAAGACAGAATATATGTATAGCTTAGTAAATTATAAAGTTGTAGCATTCTTATTTTCTGTACCTAAAACATGACTAGGCTTTTTAAATCTATAGAGTTCTTGTAATATTGGTATATTCCTTTGTTTTAGTCTTTTACCTATTTTTTTAGAGGCTGAAATATTTTACTTATTTTTAGACTGGTTAAGAACTTATTCCAGCTTGCCAGAGAGAACAAGCCTTCCATTATCTTCATTGATGAAATTGATTCTCTGTGTGGTTCAAGAAGTGAGAATGAAAGTGAAGCTGCACGTAGAATTAAGACAGAGTTTCTAGTTCAAATGCAAGGTAGTATTATTCATTTTTGGAAATAGTTTCTGTTTGTTGTATAATTGTTGTTATAAAAATAATGGGAAAAAAATTCAAACAGAATTTCTCCGTTCTTACAAATTGTTTCATTATGCCATGTTTAATTCTGATTGTCTTCCATATGCATATGTAATTTTTACCCAGTTGTAATCATCTTGTAGGACTTCCTGATATAAATAATAAAGATTAATATATTCACTTAAAACATACCAGGAACAATATCAGTAAGAGGGATATGTAGTCTTCAAGTAAAATCTTTCTAGAAATATTTTGATAAGAATATTAATAGTATTTGTCCACAATCTGGGAGATTTGATTCTTGGGAATATTTGCATCATATGGCAGTAATATGATATTTGATTAAATATAGTTTTTTTCAGAGAGTCTTTCAAGATGAGGTACTTTAACCTCAAAGCACCACATTACTTAACAGAACATACAGACAAGATTTAAAGAACACCAAAATATTACCTATTTTAATGCAGGGGTTGGTGTGGACAATGATGGAATTTTGGTTCTGGGAGCTACAAATATACCCTGGGTTCTGGATTCTGCCATTAGGCGAAGGTATGATGATACAGTAAATATATTATTTCTAACTGCAGATGTAACAGGTAAATGATAATTCCCTTTTATCTGTTGAGTCATTCTGATAACTTTTCAAAATTTTTTTAATGTGCCTTAGCTTTTTTGCTCTCTGTCTTGGGGGAATCCTATTTAGCCAAAGCTGTACCAACAGAAGCAAACAACTCAACATTCTTTTCAATATCTTTTTCTGACCTTGTTTCTGAGTGGCTGGGTCACCCCCAGAGGAGTGGTCATTTGCTTGTTCGTTTGCCTGCTATATTGAAGGTATAAGATATCCACGTACTGGAAGCTTTCACATTGGAAAATATATTATCTAATGCTTACCTTTAGTTCTAATTAAGTTTAGTGGGCACTGATGCTCCAAAAATTTACATACATTTACATATTAATTTTCAGTGAGAACCTTTTATACAAAATTTTAGCAGAACAACTATTATGCAAGTTGGAGTAAGATAACGAAGATATATTTTTAGTAAAAAAATTTATGTCTCTAATTTTTAAGTTGAATAAGAAACTAGCTCTAGGAAAGGTGTATAGAGGCTCTTCACTTTTCACTGCTCACTCCCTATTTCATTCATTTAATTTTTCATGGTAAAAATTACTACTTCAGTTTTGCCACTTTTATCCCATTCACTTGATGGTTTGCCATCATGCCAGATTACCATACAGTACTAAGAAAGGAAATGTGCTGCATATTTTTGAAAATCATCTAATTTCAAATCCATCTCTAGAGGTATTGGAAACTTAAAATTATTTTCATTGCCACAAAGAGTTACCTACAGGAAAACAGTCTGCAGAGACCACTTAAATTATCCCTCATTGTTTCCGCCTTATCTCCAAATACTGAAATTTTAAGAAGTCAAGCAAAACCATTGTTAGTAAAACATAGCGTTTATTATTCATGATATAAGATTATTTATTCTCAATGTACTCATTATAATAAAGTGGACATTTTGTGTAATAAATACATTTTTATTCTATAAGATTTTGAGTAATTTTACTATTTTGAATTTAGAGAATTATCATTTCATCTCTACTCTTATTTTATATTGTTAATCATTAATGCCTTCATCAGGAGTTCAGAATACAATTCTGTGGGAAACTGTAATCCTGTAGGACATGTCTTTTTATGTCATGAATTCCAGACATATAAGCAGTATGGCCAAAATGACTCAAAAATCATGCGAGAAAGACTAAGCTCCAAACTGGTTTACTGCCCATTTCAATTTTGTTTGTTTGTTTTTGATGTGTTCTAGATAGTCTCTCTTTATCTAACCTAAATATGTTTAACTCTGGCACATGTGGGCCCATTTAACTTATTCAACTTAACTTGGTGTAATTGAAAATTTCTAAACATCTGTTTCTTTTTGAAAGTATACTAATTTTCATTTTAAATTAAATATATATATATTAATATTCTTGAAATAATTTCCCTTTTATTTTAAGATTTGAGAAAAGAATTTATATTCCTTTGCCCGAAGCCCATGCCCGAGCAGCAATGTTTAAACTGCACTTAGGGACCACTCAGAACAGTCTAACAGAAGCAGATTTCCGAGAACTTGGGAAGAAAACTGATGGTTATTCAGGGGCAGACATAAGTATCATTGTACGTGATGCACTTATGCAGCCTGTTAGAAAAGTACAGTCAGCAACTCATTTTAAAAAGGTAAGTAGCTTTTTGGTTTGCCCTCAAAGAATTTGGAAGGGTTGCAGTGTTGTATAATAATACAATAAATAAGTGGGTTTACATAATGGACATATTTTTACTTTATTGAAAATAAGCTGTCCAATAAAATTTTTTAATGGCCATTATTATAGTCCTAAAGCATTCTAAATTTTTCTATAGACTTATTTTTAAAGTATTTCTATATTACTTTGATGTAAGTATAGAAACTTAAATATATAGCTGTAAGGCTGTTTCTGACATAACTAGAATATCCTTGAACAGAATCTGGTGCATTTAAACCTTACAAACAAATAAAAATAATAATAACCAATATCTTTTAATTTTCATGTACCTGCTACTGTGTTATATCCTTTATCTTTTTATTTCATTTGGTCTTCACACAAACTGCAAGAGGTGCATGTAGCCAGCCACTTACCTGTTGGTGGCTGATCTGAGTCTTAGATACACTTTGCCAGGATATTAGAGTGAGTGGCAGAGGTGTGATTTGTCCCTGGGTGAGGTGTACTTCAGAATCTGAAGTCTCAACCATTCTACTGTCCTGCCTCTCCTGTGCGCTCTTGTCCACGTGTACAAGTTGAGCATATGTGGCTGAGATGTAGTTTTGTGAAAGACTTTGGTCTTGAGATACCCAATTTAAGGAACAGTGGACTAGGTAATTTGGACCAACCCTCTTACTGAGGATAGCAGTATCCAATATTCTCATGACCCATATATTTAAAAATCCTGAAAAAACAATTAGCAAACCTAATCCCGCTATATATGACAAGACTGATATATCATGACTAAGTTACATATGTATGTCTATTATGTGTCACAATTAGATAAGTTTTTTTTTTAAAGTTAAGAACTTGAATTAAAACATGAATTTGAAGCCTGGGACCACAATTTACTTCTTATATCTCCTTGAGCAAATTATATTACCTACTTAAGGCTCATTTTTATCATCTCTAAAATGGGTATAATAACACTACTTTGAAGTGCTATTGTGAGAATAAAATGAAGTAATACTCACAGAACACTAGTTATGGTACATGAATAGCCCAGTAAATATTATTCATCTACCCTTCTTCATCCATCTCATTACTGAGAAATATAGTAGGCTCAGGATTAAGTTTATGCCACAGCCATTATATTTTCTCTTAAATTCTCTTTGCCATTTAGAAACTATAAATTCTTAAGAACTCAGTTCTTTCCTACCCAGGATTTATCATTTGATTGTATATATTACTACCAGCAACAGCTTATATGACCCTGAAACAAAGTCCTTGTTAGTAGGATAAAGATGAATCAGCCAAATCAGTTTTAACATCAGGGCTTTGGATCACCAACTGTAGTAGACAGCTCTATGGCTCCATCCTTTACTCTGTTTTTAAGGCTAATTATTTCAGTTAGCAAGAACAGATTTGCCTGTTTGTTTATTTATCAAATGTCTAAAGTACTAATGTGGGCCCAGAGGCAGATCTGAAAGTACAGTAACCAAAAAAAGAAACAGAAAACCCTGACCCTCATGCAGGTGAAATTTTTGTGAGGAAAGACAGACAATAAAATACACATAATAAGTAAGGTAAGAATGTGTATTTCTTAACATCTACACCAATTCCGAGATAATATTTAATGTCAAACATTGTAAAACAGATATGAAAGCAGCCTCCAGTTTGATACAAATTTATTGCCATGTGACTTTATATCACAAAGTTTCTTTTCTGGGGTATGATTAAAACTTTTTATTTAAGTTAGTTATGCACCATAAAGTGGCACTGAAATTACATTTTTATTATTTAATTTTGTACTTATATTTGAAAGAGTTTTTGTTGAAAGAGACATAAAGATTCATTCATGTCAGGCTAAAGCTTCCGAATATCACAGGAGCTTCTCAGCTAGGGAAAATAGAGCAACTTATGAGAATTTTTTAATATGTCTATTTTTGGTCTCTAAAATTACTAGCACTAACTAAGCATTAGAGAAAAGACAGGGAAAGCTTAGCCACAGGTAACCGTTTCTTTCTTTTTTTTTTTTTTTAAACTCATTTTACCCCTGTGAAAATATGGGTAATTTATTGTAGGAAAGTTCAAAATATCAACCACAATCTATCCCCATCACTGAGAGATAACTACTTTTTGTTGTATATTCTTCTATTTTTTTCCAAAATTAAATATTTTGACAAAACATAAATACTAGTACATTTTCAATTTTCCTGATAATAGCCTAATCTTAATGTTTATTTAATTTGTTCAAATAAATATTTTAGATTACTATTTGCTGCAGGTTCGTGGACCTTCACGAGCTGATCCCAACTGCATTGTAGATGACCTGCTAACACCCTGTTCTCCAGGTGATCCTGGTGCCATTGAAATGACATGGATGGATGTTCCTGGAGATAAACTTTTGGAGCCAGTTGTTTCTATGGTTTGGAATTTTGTTTGTTTTTAAGAAAAAAATTAAAACATTATACTTTGTATTTTGTCAAACAAAGATAAAATGTTTCAGTTATGTAAGATTTGCTGGAAAATATTAGTATGATCAGGCATGTTTATTCGATACTATTGACTCACTTTTAAAAAATTATAAAATTAAATTTATTAAAATATAAAAATAATTATCTTTAAAATATTTGGTGGGACTTTAAGGAAACTTAAATTTTAAGTAAAAAAGCTATTTTTTAAAAAAACAACAGGTTTCTGACTTTATAGGTCTTATAGCCAGAATATTATCCCCAAAATGCTTATATATATTATGCATAAACTATTGTCAGTACTTAACTAAAAAATTGGATTGGTGAAATTTTTTTCCCTGAGTCTCAGATTTTTTAAAGCAACCAGAAATGCTAATGCTTGTATCACAGTTTTCATAAATGGTGTTTTTCTGTTTCACTTCTCAAGGCTCCATGGAAAGTTTAAATAATGCACCGCTTAAAAATTGTAACTGAATTTAAACAGAATTTTTTTTTACAAAAAAATTAATTTTTATAGTTTACATTGGAAGAATTAAAATTGTTTTGAAAGGTACATTGTTTTTTAAGGAAATTAGGGTGATTGAAAAGTTACATTTATGTTTTCTTATTGATAAGAACTCTTAATTTTCAAAATTTTTTGCTTCAGTTACAGATTTTGAAAGAGTTTTTTGGTATGTTTAAAAATAACTTTCAGAGGGGCCGGCCCATGGCTCATGCGGGAGAGTGCGGTGCTGAGAACACCAAGGCCCCGGGTTCGGATCCTATATAGGGATGGCCGGTTGGCTCACTGGTTGAGCGTGGTGCTGACAACACCAAGCCAAGGGTTGAGATCCCCTTACCGGTCATCTTTTAAGAAAATAAAATAAAATAAAAAAATAACTTTCAGAGGAGAAACTTTGATATGTACAAATAGATAAGTAGCCATATGTATATGTCTTATAAGTATACACACAGTCATAATGCTTATCTGAGAATTTATTCAGAAATCCCTGTTTCTTTCAATCCATGATATTTTTAAGTTTTTATGCTCTGTCTAGCTTTGAAGAATTTATAGTAACTTACAGTGGCCCTTTTTTTAATCATTTTTCATACTGTTTCACAGGAGACGTAGCCTAGAAGTTAGCTTTTTAATATTAGAATATTTTCTTACCATTTCAATTTAATTTTAATTATTTTAAAATTCTTAGTTGATTTTAATAAAATGGCATTCAGCTTCAGTTAAGTATGGGTGAATGATTATATTCCTTTGAATTGCACTTACTTGAAAAACCAATTCCTTGGGCCAGCCTGGTGGCGCACTGGAGAGTGCGCCGCTTGGGAGTACGGCGGCGCTCCTGCCAAGGGTTCAGATCCCATGTGGAAACCGGTTCCCGCTCACTGGCTGAGCGCAGTGCGGGTGCAACACTGAGGGTTGCAATCCCGTTGCCGGTCCCCGGTACGGGCGCGACACCGAGGGTTGCGATCCCGTTACGGGTCAGTAAAAAAGAGACAAAAAGGAAAAAAAAAAAGAAAAACCAATTCCTTGTTTAACAAAAACAAATTGCAGGGACTTGATCCTCTGGCTAAGAGGATTGTACTTCTGATCAGTAATAGAGAGCCCTTGAAAGGTTTTGATCAGGACAGGGGAAGAAATTGGAATTTTCTATGTAAAGAAATAACATAATCAAAGATGTCCTTTAGGAAGAATAAAGGAATTGATTGTAGCTTATGGACACTGCAAATATTCAGATTTAGCCTTAGGTTAAAGTTAGTAACAATAATGATAATGTGATGATTTTTATTTCATTAAATCTATTATTTATCTCTCTCCCCAACCTTCTTTTTTCTGACAGTCGGATATGTTGCGGTCATCGTCTAACACAAAACCCACAGTCAATGAACACGATTTGTTGAAATTAAAGAAATTTACAGAAGATTTTGGCCAAGAAGGCTAAACCAAAGACAACAAGGAAGATGTTTATTATATGTATTCTTTCTTTCATAGATATTTTTGTCTTTCTTGGATGGCGTTCAGATTATTTCCAGTAAAACTCTTTTACCACAGGGAAATACACATCTTGCTTCAGAGTTCCTTTAAGTTTTATATTATACTTTTCCTACACTACCTACTAAGTGCACCTTTTAACAAATTATAAAATAATCGGTTATAAGGAAATAGCAATATATGAATGGCAAAAAATAGAAATTACCCAGTAAAAAGAGCTTTAGAAGTTGATTGAGGGCCGGCCCGGTGGCGCACTCCTGCCGAGGGTTCAGATCCCATGTGGAGACTGGTTCCCGCTCACTGGCTGAGCGTGGTGCGGGCGCAACACCAAGGGTTGCGATCCCGTTGCCAGTCCCTGGTACGGGCGCGACACCGAGGGTTGCGATCCCGTTACTGGTCAGTAAAAAAGACAAAAAGGAAAAAAAAAAAAGTTGATTGACACTCAAGTACTTAAAATTTTTATGAATGGTAGTCTTTGCAAGAGCATTTATCATTTTTTTGACTAAAATGAAATAGGGCTTATTTTATATTTTGGAAAAAAAATTATTAAACATCATTATCAATGTAAAATTGATTTTCTTCATGAAAAAATTAAAAATGGTGAAATCTTTACTCTCAGGGATGGGCAATAAAACAGCAAAGAGCACTGTAATTGGGTTTGAAAGATTCTGAATTGTGTTATAGTCAGTGCTCTTAGTGATTTTTAATAGGTCGATGTGGTTTTTTTCTGTGTAGATTTAAATAATTTCTTTAAAAGCAGGAAGCTTTTATATTTAACTAAATGATACCTTTCACTGTGCAATTTCAAGAGAAAGACTTTCTAAATTAGGCATTGTCTTTACCTTGAAGGAGAAAATTGCCTATTTCAGTGTCTTTTTGTAGCAAGATTGACCAAAACAGGTGGTAAATAAATATGTAATTTTAAAATAACTGTCATGAAATACTGTAATGGCAACCTTTGCTAATAAGGAAATGGCCTCATTTTAGTTTATGGGAAGTTTCTTGTGTGTGATGTGGTGGTGCGTGTGTACATATATATATATATATAAAATTTTTTTAAAATATAAGATAGCAAGGGTCTTGTCTTTCACCTTTTAAGTTTAGGGAACAGTTTGTCCTGGCCACACATATGTTATTAGTGTAATGCTTTATGACGCTTTAGAAATGAGCCAATGACTCATTAAATAATAAAATACAAACACGATGTTATTTTAATATCTTCAAATAAATAATCTGAGATGTGTATCACACACATTAGCATTAACACTAAGTTGTGCCTTGTATGTTTGCATTGGCTATATGTGCAAAAGATTCAGTTAGCTAGAATGAGGTAGATTCCTTAATTACTATAAAGTTCTACCTTGCAAATGCTATAGAATAGCTTGCATTTTAAAGTATATTTGCACATTTTACATATTATGCTATATGGTTGCCTTTGGGTTTTCTGTACAGATTGTTTTTGTTGATATTAATGGAAATCATAGGCCTGAAGTATGCTTTTCTTATGTGAAGTAAATTGATATAACCTACTATTGGCTATACTCTGTATATGCTTCTTTATTTTGGGACTTTCTGTGTAAAATTTAGAAAAAAATATTATCTAATTGATTAGATACAAAGAAATCATGAAATTTTATTGAGTGTATACGTGAAAATTCTGTTTTTCAACAACTTTCACATGAAGGTTGGGGATTAACTTGGCAGACCAACACTAAATAATTTTGTGGATAATTTATATATTTTATCTGTTTATCAGCCTTAGGATTATACAGTATTGCTCTTAATTACATATTAGGAGAATTAATATAATTATATTATTGTACATACATAATTGAAATCCAGATTTTTTTGTGTGAAATGAAAATTTTAGGAAGTATTCTACTTAAAATACATGACCGAATAGTGTGTAAGCATAGTGTTAGTAAATAGATACTTTATCACACTTAATTCTTACATGTGCTTTGAGAACTATATCAGTATTTATATCACTGGTAGCCAGCGCTCCATTTTCTAAATTTCTGGGCCTAAAACTCTTTATGGAATCTAATAACTTTAGGCTTATTCTAGAATGGTAGAGCATGCTTCCATGTGTTCATTATGGACAGATACTCAAAAGAACCTGAATGGGCACGCTGTGTTTCTCCAGCTCTTGACCATTATAAAGTTGGGTAGACATTTTCTGAGCCAACAAGGAGACCATAGTTGTTGAGCATTTCTGTGTGCTACACCCTGGATGTTTAGGAGCATTTTGTCTCAGCCTGAGAAATCTATAAGGACTATAATTATAAAGCATGTCAATAGAGAATTGATTTTTTAGTTCACCATTGATTACATGTAGAAAAACAGAATGAGTGTATTTGATTATTAATGCTATGGAAGCACCACTTAGCCACTTTCCATAGTTAAGGAATGGAGGCATAGCTACCTAACATTGGTGCTATATGTTGCAAATGACGCAACAGAGAGTGCCCAGTGTTGACAGTGATATCTCAGGTTTGTGAGCTCTCACAGGTTCCATGTTCTTTCCTATCTCCGTCTCTTCGATTTCATAATCCTCTTACTCTAATACGGTGCACTTTCTTTTCTTTGCTAGTTCAAATCACATATTTCCATTAAGTCCTAGCTGATGAACCATGTGATCTTTTCCAGGAAGAATCCCTAAACTGTTCCCATCTTACCTTTGGATTTCTTTAGCGCTAAGTTGTTACTTCCATCTTAAGATTTTTCTCTAAGTTTCAAGCATATTTTACTAATCTTGTTTAGGTCGTTTAGATTGTAAGCTCTAAGAGTTACATTTTCCTTAGCAGTTAGCATAGTGCTAGACACTATTAGGTGCTTAAAGGCTTGGAAAAAATACATCTTTATTTTGACCCACCTCACCAGTTATCTGTGAGACTTTATAAAATAGGTCATTTGAAGTGGCTTTGTTATTACTGGTCTAGTGAAGTTGTTATAAATTTCTATCATACTTACTGGGGACTCCAAAGTTAGTGGTGTGCTAGAGCCTGCTCCCTGACTCATAAGATTCAACTGGGCACACAATATACACCCTTCCCAGCTGTGAGTTCAGTGACCTCATAGTGGTAGCTTGAAATCTGCCATGATGGGAGTATTTACACCACAAAAATCAGCAAGAGTTTCAGTTAAAATTGAGAAGTTAATATTTACTACATTTATAGAAATAAAGGAGAAAAGTTAGCTTTATAGATGCATAAAAAGCAATAAAATCCAGTACCCATTTATAATTTTTTTAAAGTTCACTAACTGGGAATAGAAGGGAACTTCTCAATTCAATAAAGAGTATCTACCAGGAAAAAAAAAAAAAGATTATCAAACATAATTGTGAATTTTTGAAAACTTTACTCCCTGGAGATAAAATGGCAAGGGTGCCCACTGTCACCACTCCTTTTCAGCTTTGTACAGGAGAGTCTAGCCAGTGCAAGCAAAAGAAAGAAAAGGTTTAAGGATTAAAAGAGAAGAAACAAAATGGTAATTCACAAACGACATGACTGTGTATGTAGAAAATTGCTGCAAACTATTAGAAATGATCTACATTTAACAAGGTTACAAGATACAAGGTCGGTGAAGACACTACCAATTATAGTAGCATCAGAGATTATCAGATACCTTGGGCCGGCCCGGTGGCACACTGCTACAGTGCGCCGCTTGGGAGCGCAGCAGCGCTCCCACCGAGGGTTCGGATCCCACATACAGACCGGTTCCCGCTCACTGGCTGAGCGAGGTGTGGGCGCAGCACCGAGGGTTGCGATTCCGTTGCCGGTCCCGGTCCGGTACGGGCGCGACACTGAGGGTTGCGATCCATTGCCGGACACGAAAAAAGACAAAAAGGAAAAAAAAAAAAAGATTATCAGATACCTTGAAATACACTCAAAGATATGCAAGACCTCCACGTAGAAACACTATGAAACTACTGAAAGAAACTAAAGAAGACCTAAGTAAGTGGAGGGATGAGCCCTGCTCAAGTTGGATGACTCGCTCTAATAAAAAAGTCAGTTCTAACCAGATTGGTTTATAGATTTATTGCAATTCCAAATCTGGATCTGGATTTTTTATACAAAGAAATATATTTGTAAAAACTCAAACTACTTTTTAAGATGTGCACTATATGTATGCTAAATGTACATTTATATCCAGATATATGTGAGGGTACTTCAAAAGGTTCATGGAAAAATAGAATTAAAAGATAATACAAGGGCCAGCCTGTGGCTCACTTGGGAGTGTAGTGCTGATAACACCAGGGCCACAGGTTCGTATTCCTACATACGGATAGCCAGTTAGTTCACTTGGGAGAGCATGGTGCTGACAACACCAAGTCAAGGGTTAAGATCCCCTTACCAGTCATCTTTAAAAAAAAAAAAAAAAGATAATACGAATCTTTCCATGAACTTCTTGAAGACTCCTCGTAGGTATCCAGAAATAAAAATAGGTGCTAATGGGCCGGCCCGGTGGCGCACTGCTACAGTGCGCCGCTTGGGAGTGTGGCGGCGCTCCCGCCGAGGGTTCGGATCCCACATACAGACCGGTTCCCACTCACTGGCTGAGCGAGGTGCGGGCGCAACACCGAGGGTTGCGATCCCGTTGCCGGTCCTGGTCCATTCCGGGCGCGACACTGAGGGTTGCAATCCGTTGCCGGACACGAAAAAAAAGATTAAAAAAAAAAAAAGTAGGTGCTAAATAATTCATTGAGGATTTTAAAAAATATTTTGAATCCATTCTTAGAACATTGTATATCTCCTAGCCATATCTTTTTGTCCTTATATCCATCCACTCATTCATCTATTCATAATCATTCATGCAGAAATCTGTATGTACACATACATATCTGGGATGATTTTCACCTAATCCTCATCATGTTATTTGTGAGGTAGTGCAATTTGGATTGATTTTTTTTACTTTCTTTCATCTCCTTCAGATATATTTTCAGATGTCACCTTTCCTGCAAAATTTTCTCTGGCCATGCAAAATGATAATCCCTCCTGATGCTCCTGATACCCATTTCCTGTTGTATTTTTCTCTGTAGTGCTTATCATCATCTAACATACTATAAAATTTATTTTTCTTATTTGTAGTTTCACCCACTAACATGTATGCTCCATGAAATGTGGGAGTTTCCTGTCCATTTTTTCTCTGCTGTATCTCCAGTATCTGGAACAGTGCCTGGTGCTTGATGGGTGTTCAGTAAGTATTTGTTGAGTGAATGAATCTTTACATTCTAAATCTGAATACAAAGAGCATGTATAAATTTTTCTTCCCTCCCTCAAATTTTTACTTCTTTAAAAAAAATTTTTAAATTAGGCCTAAAAACAAATGCCTCAGGAAATTAACAGTCTTGATAAATAGCCTAAATCTTGATAAATGATAGAAATATGGATACTTATTATTTTCTTTATATTTTTATCTTTAAATATTTTTCATTTCCCAAACTTAAAAAAATAAATAAATATTAGTAAGAATTATAGTCAGGTTGACAGATGATCAAGGAATTAGTCTCCTCCTCTGGAACCCTATAAAGTAACAGAAAAGGTTTTAGAGAGAGATAAAGGACATCAAAGATATTTATCAAGCAAATGTACTTTGGAGAGATGATGTTCATTCGAACTGCCTTCCTGGTTTTGGGAATGCCCCTGGCCTCCCAGGAACTACAGTGGGGAGATCCTATTTTTCTAATCACTTGGCAGCCAGTACCTGGGTCCTTGACCTAACCTTGGCATACCATGTGCTACCCCCCTGGTCCTTCAGCAAGTAACCCAAAGATGGCAGGACATTAAAAACAGGATCATAGCAGTATCCATAGCACCTAACTGGATAGGAATCTGGTAACTCATGGTGAGACAGCTAATTACATTATTGCCTATCGTCACTTGGAGTAAAGTGCCCAGTGAGGAGAAGACATTAGGGAGCCACTTTGCAGCTGATGTAGAACAAAATAAAGAGCATGAGAACTTAAAGGATGGCTGGCTGGGATCAAAGCAGGGATGGAAAGAAACCTGGGAATCTTCTATGACTATGCCAAAAGAGACATTTCTTACTGCCACAGTACTAAAGTAATCAAAAGCCAAATTCAGTACTTGATCCGACAATTTGTCAAATTATATCAGTTGAATTCACAGATTCACCAAGTTTTTATGTGAAGGTAAGACAAAGTGTAGGGAAAGAACAAGATGCATAATACTGAAATGTATATGTTTATGAGAATTTGGAGGATTCTGAATATCAGCAAGTATCTGGAGAATGTGTGGGAATGGATTCGTTTAGTGATCAACCAAGAAAAAGAGTTTCAAAGTTCAGATATAGTTGAGTTTATTGATATGGCCTATCAATACTGGATTCAGTATTTTGGTTTAAGCTGCTGAGAGTGGTTTTAATGGTTTGCTTTACTGGTTGAAGAAGACAGTGGAGACTCTCTGAGTTCCAATAACACCTAATGTAAAAGAAAGAACCCAACATCGTTAGGAAATAGAAATGCTGCAGTAGATTTACCATGTCAGAACCACCCATAAAGCCGCAATGTTCGTAGAGAAGACCCCAAATCCAGTCCCTTAGCCAAGACTTTAATAGGTGACAGGAACAGGGAACAATAATGTCTAAGGTCAACAAATCAAGATAAAGTACAGTAAGAAGACATGGAGATAACTCAGAGAAATTATTTCAGCTCTGTGTTGCTGCATTACAAGTTCTCCCAAAACTTCCAGGCTTAAAATAACAATGATTTTGGGCCGGCCCAGTGGCGCACTGGAAAGTGCGCCGCTTGGGAGCGCGGCAGCACTCCCGCCGAGGGTTCGGATCCCATGTGGTGACCGGTTCCTGCTCCCGCAGAGGGTTCGGATCCCATGTAGTGACTGGTTCCCGCTCACTGGCTGAGCGTGGCGCGGGCACAACACTGAGGGTTGCAATCCCGTTGCCGGTCCCCAGTACGGGCGCGACACCGAGGGCTGCAATCCCGTTATCGGCCAGTAAAAAAGACAAAAAGGAAAAAAAAAAAATTAAATATTTAAAAATAGGAATCCTCTACTGGCAGCAAGAACAGCACCAAGGACTTGGTTTCTGTGGATCAGGAATTCAAGAAGGATGTGGCTGGGGCCCTTCTAGCTGGGAGTCTCTTGCATAGCTGCAGTCAGACAGTGGCTCACGCACATGGGGGCTGGCTGGACACCTCTCTCCATGAAGTTGCAGGCCTCTCCCAGTGGTCCCTCTGCTGGGCTAGTTTGGGCTTCTACAAAACATGGCAGCCTGAGGCAGTAAGACAGCAAACATGGTGGCAATGACTGAAGGCTTCAGGAGCAAGTATTCCTCAGAGCAAAGAGGAAGCTCTATCACATTCATGACTTAGCCTTGAAAGTCACATAGTATCACTTCTGACATACTCTTGGTTGAGCAAGTCACAGAATCCCAAGTTTCAAGGGGAGAGGACAAAGATCCCACCTGTCCCACTGGGAGGCATGTCAAGTTGACATTGTAAGAATGTGAGTTGAAAGATACTGACGTGCTTCCCCGTGGGATGCAACGTGAGATATATGTATGAACTGTTCTTACCAAAACTCTGTAAACTGAGTCTAATCAAGCAATAGACCTAACTTCTGAGTTACAGAAAATTCAAGGGCGAGAGAAATAACACCACAAGGAACCAATCAGTCAAACAAGAATATAGGAAATTCTACAAGACAACTGGCCTGGTCTTTTCAAAAAAGTCAGTATCATAGGGCCAACCCATGGCTCACTTGGGAGAGTATAGTGCCGATAACACCAAGGACACAGGTTCGGATCCCTATATAGAGATGACCGGTTAGCTCACTTGGGAGAGTGTGGAGCTGATGACACCGAGTCAAGAGTTAAGATCCCCTTCAGTCATCTTATTTAAAAAAAAAAAAAAAAAAAAAAAACACGTCAATATCATAAAAAAAAGTTTGGGAGACTCTTCAATTGTTCTAGATTTAAAAAATTGAAGACACATAACTCAATGGAATATTTGAATCTTGATTGGATCCTGGTTTGGAAAAAAAACTATAAAAGACAATTTGGGGACCATTGAAGAAATATGAATATGAACTGATATTAGATAATATTATGGAATTGTTATGAGTTGTCTTAGGTATGATAATGGTATCGTGGTTATGTTGGTGTGTGTTGTGCCCCTAAATTTTAGGAGATCCATGCCAAAGTATACACTGCACATTAGGGATAAAAGATGAAGTACCATGATGTTCGCAACTTACTTTGGAATTGTTCAGCCAAAAATACCCCATACACAAACACGCACGAAGCAAATGTGGTTAAATAAATAAGACTGAAGGACTGAGTATGATTTCTGGAGGAGGTGAAACAGAGCCAATTTAGAAAACATGTAGTGGTAGAATTCTTGACTGATTAATCTTGATATTTCCCACGCACTTAATGCAGACCTTGTTTATAGATTATTCTGTGAGCGTTATGAGGCTGTCCTTGTAGCAAACAACTGGACACCATTCTTGGCTGTAATGCGTAGGCATTTGAATGTGGGTATTCCTCGGTATGGGCATAGTTGTACTTTGGAACGTTGCCAAGTCCTGTATATTCAATCCTATTTTTCATATCTGGTTATAAGACCTGTATATTCAATCCTATTTTCCAAAGACTTCTATAAAATCATGAGTGCATTCCGAAAGGAATTATTTATGGCCTAAGATGACATACTTTGCAGTTCAGAACACAAAAGCCTTTTAAAATTCCATATTAAAGAAAATGTGATTACATGAAAAAGTACCAACATGCAAAAAACCCTTTAATAAAATATTTAATCTTTTATTATAAAGCTTTAATATTTAATAAAAATATTAAAACTGAAAATGGAAGAAGTTGTAGTAGCTGCATGACAATGGAATGGAAGATGTTAAAAACAGTTAACATGGGCCGGCCCAGTGGCGCACTGGATAGTGCGCCGCTTGGGAAGTGCGGCGGCGCTCCCGCCCGAGGGTTCGGATCCCACATACAGACCGGTTCCCGCTCACTGGCTGAGCGAGGCGCAGGAGCAACGCCGAGGGTTGCGATCCCGTTGCCGGTCCCCGGTCCGGTACGGGGGCAACACTGAGGGTTGCGATCCGTTGCCGGACACGGAAAAAGACAAAAGAAAAAAAAAAAACAGTTAACAGGTATGGTGTGGGTACAGCACCAGCCAATCAGAATGGCTGTCTGCTACCAACAGCTGTGAATCTCCAAAGCGATATGTCTAGAATCTTAATAAAAGTACTCACACATACATACACACACATTCCTCTTTCCTCTAAGAGGCAGAACATTAGTTCTCCCGGATTCCTTCTGCTATTGATTTGACTACAAAGTAGAGAAAAACCTTTGACAATTTTTCTATTACTGTTTGATGAGTCTTCAGCTTGTAGGGGATGTTCAAATCATGGACACTCCCTAATGGCAAGTCTAAATTTCAGTTCACAAACTCAGGCAAAAATATATTTTTTTACATTACCATTTAATCTAGATCTATGCTGTCAGGAAAGTTGGCGTTAGAACTTATTAGACCTCTTCTTCCTCAAAGAATTGTACGAAAGTCCAAAAGGCTCCTACAGTGCTCAGAGCAGGAGATAAACCTAGCTATCAGGTCTGTTGCTGACATTTCTTTTTTTTTTTTTTTTTGGCTCTGGCTGGTATTGAGATCCAAACACTTGACTTTGGTGTTATCGGCACCATGCTCTACCAGGTGAGCTAACTGGCCAGCCCAGTTGCTGACATTTGTATTGTCCAAGGCTGGAAACCTCAGTAGCTCTCAAGGGTCATGCCCCTGCCACCCCCCTCAGGTTCAGACCCCTGGGGTTCTGTATGCTGCTGCTGGGGTGGATGATGGCTCCAACCTCCAGACCACCAGTGTCTGTGTGAGGTGAGAAATCAGTCCCCACTCCTACCTGTAGTTTTGGGGGTTTTTTTTGTGACCGGTAAGGGGATCGCAACCCTTGGCTTGGTGTCATCCGCACCGCGCTCAGCCAGTGAGCGCACCGGCCATCCCTGTATAGGATCCGAACCCAGGGCGGGAGTGCCACCGCGCTCCCAGCGCTGCACTCTCCTGAGTGCACCACAGGGTCGGCCCCCTGCCTGTAGTTTTGGAGGTTTTTTTTGTGACCGGTAAGGGGATCGCAACCCTTGGCTTGGTGTCATCCGCACCGCGCTCAGCCAGTGAGCGCACCGGCCATCCCTGTATAGGATCCGAACCCAGGGCGGGAGTGCCACTGCGCTCCCAGCGCTGCACTCTCCTGAGTGCACCACAGGGTCGGCCCCCTGCCTGTAGTTTTCAAAGCTCCTTCTCTTTTGTTACTCTCAAAGGTATTAACTTAATCTCTTCAATGACATTTGAGATGAGGATTTGTTGGTAGGAGGAGCCAGAATAAAGGAAAGTATTTTACAGGCAATTAAGGTTTTGTCTGTTTATATGAGGCAAGTGAACACAAAAAGGCCTGGCTAACTTCACATGACAGGAAGGGAAAGTAGAGAAAAAATTAATATCTTAATAAGCACTGCCATGTATTATGAGGTCATCTCAAGAAAATGTCATAAGCAAAGTCCGAAATCAAAAGTTAATGGCAGCTATTTCACTCAGTGATAGAATTATGAGTAATTTTTATTTTTCTTTATTTTCTAAATTTTATGATGTAAGCATTTGTTGTTTCATCATCATTATTATTATCATGGTAAAATATACATAACATAAAATTTGTTATTGTAATCATTTTTAAGTGTACAATTTAGTGGCATTAGGTACATTCACAGTTTTATTCAACCCTCACCACTATCCATTTCCACAATTTTTTCATCATCCCAAACAGGACCTCTACCCATTATACAATAACTTTCTATTTCTCCCCAACCCCAGCTTCTAGTAACCTCTGTTCTACTTTCTGTCTCTATGAGTTTGTCTATTCTGCATTATTCTAAGTGAAATAAGCCAGACACAAAAGGCCAAATATTATATGATTTCACTTTTATATGTGACCGTTGTGTCTGGCTTATTTCACTTAGTATAATGTCCTCAAATTTCATCCATATAGTGTGTATCAGAGTTCCATTCTTTTTAATGCTAAGTAATATTTCTTGTATGAATTTACCATATTTTGTTTATGCTTTCATCTATCTACTGATGGTCACGAGTTGTTTCCACCTTTTGGCTAGTGTGAATAATGTTGCTATTAACATTGGTGTGCAAATATCTGTTTGAGTCCCTGCTTTCAGTTCTTTTGGACATATACCTAGAAGTGGAACTGCTGGATCGTACGGTAATTCTATGTTTAACTTTTTGAGGAGTCGCCAAACTTTTCCACAGTGGCTGCACCATTTTACATTCCCACCAGCAATGTGTGAGAGTTCAAATTTCTCTACATCCTTGTTAACACTTGTTATTGCCCATTTTTGCTTTGTTTTGCTTTATAATAGCCATCCTAATGAGTGTGAAGTGCATTTTTTATTTTTAAAATCAGAAAAAAATAGTAGTCAACAATCTATATGGACCATGAATGAGGTGATAGATAACCTGCTTTAGGGTGAAGGTGGTAGAAACGTAACCTCATTACAAACCTCTGCTTTTCATTGTCAGTCATGTTAAGACAAATTTATTAACAATTTTGATATTTTTTCATCATGGATTTTTTGCATTAATTTTGATTTTTTAAAAATATTGTCTTAAAATATTATTTGTCTCAATTACTGGGTTGGGGGGTTGGGTTTTATTTTGTTTTCTGGGGAGAGGGGTTTTTGCATCTCCCTAAATTTTGTACCAGAGTCAAGTGCCTCAACCACCCCACCCTAGTCTGATCTTGCAGCCATTATAGGCTGGAAGCACAGCTGGGGTTGCTAGAAGTAATGTCAAATTTAGTTGAGTCAGGCTTTTTTTTCTCTCTCTTTTGCTAAACCTATCAAATTGATAGCCACACATATTTTTTCGACTACAGCTGTTTAGAAAAAAAATCCTGGCTGGTGTGCAGGACAGGGCTATTGAGCATACCACAAAACAACAATGGACTGGCATTTAGGACTTCCTAAATTATTTCTAAATTGCAACAAAAGTAAGCTTTTTTTTGTAATTGGGTCTAGAATCTGGCCAGATTTATTTTATTTTTGTACAATTCAAATGTTAAAATTTGAGGAAAATACAATTCGCATCTAGATTTCATAATACCTAAGAAGGGAAGTTGTCAGAATAAGGATTGTGTGGTATTTGCTGTCGCAAGTTGGGTTCCCCAGAAACAGACAGGAGGTGGAGTTTGGGGGACAAGATGCTTATTACAGGTCAACACCTGAAGGGAGAGGAAGCAGAATAGGACAGAAGAAGAAGTCAGAGATGATATAGGGACCCTGTGTACTCGTCATGAGCTTCCGCTAACGTTAAATCTTATATAACCATTGTACAATCATCAAAACCAAGAAATTAACCTTGCTACAATACCAATAACCAAACTACAACTTTATTTTTATTTTTTTTTAATTTATTTATTTATTTATTTATTTTTTAAAATTTTTATTTTGTCAATATACAATGTATATGATTATTATGGCCCTTCACCGACACCTCCCGCCCTCCTCCCTCTCTCCCCTCCCCCCCAAGAATGTCCTTTCCGTTTGCTTGTTGTAACAACTTCAAAAAAAAGTATAGTAGTTATATCTTCTTCCCCACCCCCCACCCCCCGGTTTTTTTGTGTGTGTGTGTGTGTGT